>NC_057812.1:466070240-466217074 GCF_018294505.1 Triticum aestivum | reverse complement strand
AGGTGGGCCGGCCGGGGTGGGCTGGCCGACTGGGCCGGCCGGTTGGCTAGTTGGGTCGGTTGGCCCGGGGGTTTGGGGTTTTTTTTTGTTAGTTTGTTTTTCTATTTTATTTCTTTTCTTCTTTTCTGTTTTATTAAATTCGGTGTTTATGAAAAACCCAAGTTGCACCTAAAATATTTTTAATACTTATGCCACTACCGCAATTAACTTGGCACCTAATATAAAATCATTTGTAATTGTTTATTATTTTATAATCATTTAACTAATTGTTTTGCTACTATTATATTCATTTTGAGTATTTACATATTTTATACAAGTGTGGTTTGTCCACCATAATTACCTATGCATTATTTGGCACAACCAGAACATTTTAGTTTTATTATTTGAAAATTTTTGTTGTTTGCCTATATTTTAAATTTGAATTTGAATCGTTTTGAACTAACACGAGTTTACCAACAGTAAACGAGGTGACGTGGCATCATTAGCAGAGGTTCACTGTAGCTTAAATACCCGGGCGTCACATGATGCTTGCTATGCTTGTGGCCAAGATGCCAATATGAATTATGCTTATGGAGATGAACTTGCTATAGTTCCTTATATTAAACATGAAATTGTTGCTATTGTACCCACGCATGATAGTCCTATTATCTTTTTGAATTCTCCCGACTACACTATATCAGAGAAGTTTGCCCTTATTAAGGATTATATTGATGGGTTGCGTTTCACTACTACACATGATGATTTTGATAGATATAATATGCATGTTCTTGCTGCTCCTACTTGCAATTATTGTGAGAGAGGAACTACATCTCCGCCTCTTCACGTTTCCAACACGATAGAATTAGAAGAAACTGCTTATGTTATGTATTGGCCTTTACTTGGTGTGCATGAATTGTTCTTGTATGACATGCCGATGCATAGGAAGAGAGTCAGACTTCGTCATTGCTTGATATATGTTACTTTGTGCTCACTACTAAATTGCAAATCATTGTTAATTAAAATTGGCTTTGATATACCTTGGGATCCGGGTGGATCCATTACTTGAGTACTATATGCCTAGCTTAATGGCTTTAAAGAAAGCGCTGCCAGGGAGACAACCCGGAAGTTTTAGAGAGTCATTTAATTCTGTTGTGTGCTTTTATAAAGTTTAAAAACAAAAATAATGTGCCAAGATTTGCCTTTAGGATGTTTACATTGCTTGTTGGTTTGTGCAGTGCAAGACAGAAACTTTGGCTGTAGTGCGCGATTTTATATTTTTTTACTGGAACGTCAAATGGTTCTGAAACCTTTTGCACTGTCTTTATATACAAATTTTTTATTTTTACTAATTTTGGCAGAATTTTTGGAGTAACAGAGGTATGGTGAATGTTCAGATTACTACAGACTGTCATGTTTAAGATAGATTCTGTTTTTGATGCATAGTTTGCTTGTTTTGATGAAACTATCGATTTCAATCAGTGGATTAAGCCATGGAAAAGTTATATTATAGTATCTACAATGAAAAAACAAAATATTAATTGGTTTACAACAGTACTTAGAGTAGTGATTTTCTTTATTATACTAACGGATCTTACCGAGCTTTCTGTTGAGTTTTGTGTGGATGAAGTGTTCGAAGATCGAGGAGGTCTCGATGTGACGAGAAGGAGGAGAGGCAAGAGCTCAAGATTGGGGATTCCCAAGGCACCCCAAGTAAATATTCAAGGAGACTCAAGCGTCTAAGCTTGGGGAAGGCATCCCATCTTTCTTCAACAAGTATCGGTATGTTTTCGGATTCATTTCGTTCATGTGATATGTGCAAATCTTGGAGCATCTTTTGGAGTTAGTTTTCATTTTTTTTATGCACCGTGCTGGTATGAGATGGTACTTGGTTGATTTATAGAATGCTCATTGCACTTCACTTCGATCTTTTGAGTATGGCTTTATAGAATGCTTCATGTGCTTCACTTATATCTTTTGAAGTTTGGATTGTCTGTTTCTCTTCACATAGAAAACGACCATTTGTAGAAAGCTCTTTTGCTTCACTTTTATTTGTTAGAGCATGGGAATATCTTTTGTAGAAAGGATTAAACTTTCTTGCTTCACTTATATCTATTTAGAGAGATGACAGGAACTAGCCATTGACATGGTTAGTCATTAAATCCTACATAAAACTTGTAGATCACTGAATATGATATGTTTGATTCCTTGCAATAGTTTTGCGATATAAATATGGTGATATTAGAGTCATGCTAGGGGGTAGTTGTGGATTGTAGAAATACTTGTGTTGAAGTTTGTGATTCCCGTAGCATGCATGTATGGTGAACCGTTATGTAACGAAGTTGGAGCATGAGGTATTTATTGATTGTCTTCCTTATGAGTGGTGGTCGGGGACGAGCGATGGTCTTTTCCTACCAATCTATCCCCCTAGGAGCATGCGCGTAGTACTTTGTTTCGATGACTAATAGATTTTTGCAATAAGTATGTGAGTTCTTTATGACTAATGTTGAGTCCATGGATTATACGCACTCTCACCCTTCCATCATTGCTAGCCTCTTCGGTACCGTGCATTGCCCTTTCTCACCTCGAGAGTTGGTGCAAACTTCGCCGGTGCATCCAAACCCCGTGATATGATACGCTCTATCACACATAAGCCTCCTTATATCTTTCTCAAAACTGCTACCATACCTACCTATTATGGCATTTCCATAGCCATTCCGAGATATATTTCCATGCAACTTCCATCATCATATACATGACTTTAGCATTCATTGTCACATTGCTTTGCATGTTCGTAAGATAGCTAGCATGATGTTTTCATGGCTTGTCCATTTTTTGATGTCATTGCTACGCTAGATCATTGCACATCCCGGTACTCCGCCGGAGGCATTCATATAGAGTCATATTTTGTTCTAGTCTTGTAATATTGAGTTGTAAGTAAATAAAAGTGTGATGATCATCATTATTAGAACATTGTCCCATGTGAGGTTATCAAAATAAAAGTGGCCAGAGAAGCCCACCCCCAAAAAAAAGAGAGGCCAAAGAAGCCTAAAAACAAAAAAAGAGAGAAAAATAAAAAAGAGAGAAAAGAGAGAAGGGACAATCTTACTATCCTTTTACCACACTTGTGCTTCATAGTAGCACCATGTTCTTCATATAGAGAGTCTCTTGAGTTATCACTTTCATATACTAGTGGGAATTTTCATTATAGAACTTGGCTCGTATATTCCAATGATGGGCTTCCTCAAATGCCCTAGGTCTTCATGAGCAAGCAAGTTGGATGCACACCCACTTAGTTTCAGTTTGAGCTTTCATACACTTATAGCTCTAGTACATCCGTTGCATGGCAATCCCTACTCCTCGCATTGACATCAATTGATGGGCATCTCCATAGCCCATTGATTAGCCGCGTCGATGTAAGACTTTATCCCTTTTTGTCTTCTTCACACAACCTCCACCATCATATTCTATTCCACCTATAGTGCTATGTCTGTGGCTCACGCTCATGTATTGCGTGAAAGTTGAAAAGGTTTGACGATGTCAAAAGTATGAAACAATTGCTTGGCTTGTCATCGGGGTTGTGCATGATTTGAATACTTTGTGTGGTGAAGATGGAGCATAGCCAGACCATATGATTTTGTAGGGATAACTTTCTTTGGCCATGTTATTTTGAAAATACATGATTGCTTTATTAGTATGCTTGAAGTATTATTGTCTTAATGTCAAATGATAGACTATTGCTATGAATCACTCGTGTCTTAATAATCATGCCAGGATTAGATTACATGATCAAGATTATGCTAGGTAGCATTCCACATCAAAAATTATCTTTTTATCATTTACCTACTTGTGGACGAGCAGGAATTAAGCTTGGGGATGCTGATACGTCTCTGTTGTATCTATAATTTTTGGTTGTTCCATGCCAATATTCTACAACTTTCATATACTTTTGGCAATTTCTTATACTATTTTTGGGACTAACATATTGATCGAGTGCCCAGTGCCAGTTCCTGTTTGTTGCATGTTTTTTGTTTCGCAGAAAATCCATATCAAAAAGAGTCCAAACGGGATAAAAACTGACGGAGATTTTTTTGGAATATATTTGATTTTTGGGAAGAAGAATCGACGTGAGACGATGCCCGAGGGAGCCACGAGGCAGGGGGCGCGCCCCAGGGGGTCAGGCGCGCCCTGGGCCCTCATGCCCACCCCATAAGGCGGTTGGTGCCCTTCTTTTGCCGCAAGAAAGCCAATATCCGGATAGAAATCGTGTCCAAATTTCATCCCAATCAGAGTTACAGATCTCCGGGAATTTAAGAAACGGTGAAAGGGCAGAATCAGGAAAGCAGAAACAGAGAGAGATAGAGAGACAGATCAAATCTCGCCCCTCCGCCGCCATGGAGGCCATGGACCAGCGGGAAACCCTTATCCCATCTATGGAGAAGGGCAAGGAAGAATAAGAAGAAGGGGGGCCCGCATCCCCTCTCTTCCGGTGGCGCCGGAACGCCCCGGGGCCATCATCGTCACTGCAATCTACACCAATACCTCCGTCATCTTCACCAACATATTCATCACCTTCCCCCATCTATCTACAGCGGTCCACTCTCCCGCAACCCGTTGTACCCTCTACTTGAACATGGTGCTTTATGCTTCATATTATTATCCAATGATGTGTTGCCATCCTATGATGTCTGAGTAGATTTTCGTTGTCCTACCGGTAATTAGTGAATTGCTATGATTGGTTTAATTTGCTTGTGCTTATGTTGTTGTCCTTTGGTGCCCATCATATGAGCGCGCGCGCGGATCACACCATAGGGTTAGTTGTATGTTAATAGGACTATGTATTGGAGGGCAAGAGTGACAGAAGCTTCAACCTAGCATAGAAATTGATGCATACGGGATTGAAGGGGGACCAATATATCTTAATGCTATGGTTGGGTTTTACCTTAATGAACGTTAGTAGTTGCGGATGCTTGCTAATAGTTCCAATCATAAGTGCATAGAATTCCAAGTCAGGGATGACATGCTAGCAGTGGCCTCTCCCACATAAAACTTGCTATCGGTCTAGTAATGTAGTCAATTGCTTAGGGACAATTTCGCAACTCCTACCACCACTTTTCCACACTCGCTATACTAACTTTATTGTTGCTTCATCTAAACAACCCCTACTTTTTATTTACGTGCTCTTTATTATCTTGCAAGCCTATCCAAAAACACCTACAAAGTACTTCTAGTTTCATACTCGTTCTAGGTAAAGCGAACGTTAAGCATGCATAGAGTTGTATCGGTGGTCGATAGAACTTGAGGGAATATTTGTTCTACCTTTAGCTCCTCTTTGGGTTCGACACTCTTACTTATCGAAAGAGGCTACAATTGATCCCCTATACTTGTGGGTTATCAGCTGGCGATGACCGAGGACCAAGGGCACGACCTAGCCCATCCCGCCAGTCCGGTAAGTTTTTCATATTTCAAGGTGTATCCTTTACTTGCATACTCAAGGAAGACGCCTAAGCTTCCCCATTTATATTTTTAGGGCTGGACAAAGAAGGCGGAGCTGATCCAGTGTCCGGCTCCGCTGCCCGAAAACCCAGCAATCCCTCTTGTAACAAAGATGCTGGTTCCGGCGCCCTACCAAGTGCCGGAGAAGAGGGCCAAGAAGAAGGCCAAGGAGACCAGGAGTGGTCTCCGCCGTAAGGGCACTTCGGACGTGACGTCCGAAGACGCCGAGATCCACTCCTCCCACACTGAGGACAACGAGGAGGAGGAGGAAAGCAACTCTCCACCGGAGGGGGGGGGGGGGAGAAAAGGGCGGCCTCCACGCATATGGAGGCAGAGGCGCTCAAGAAGGGGAAGGTCTCCCCTGTGGACAACTCTGCGTGGGACATCGATAGTAGCTCCGAGTGGCGCCCCAGGGATAAGCCCCTGGCCGGATCGTAAGTACTAAAAGACTCACACATATATCCAGCTCCTTTACTTCGTGGTTTTAACATGTTGAATTATGTGCTTCAGTCTGGCTCGTTCCGACCTCCAGCGATCCTCATCTTCGAGAAATTCGCTGGATCCGAAGGTGATGGACAGCAGGTCCCTTCCGGCGGCCTCTTCTCCCAAGGCCATGGATGACACCAAGGTGCTGTCCCGAAGGACCTCCCCAGGCCAAGGACAGACGCAGGAGGCTGTCAGGGTGGAACCAGAGGGTGAACCCTCGGTCGCCGGACACATGGGGGAGCAAATCCCCATGGAGACTGCGATGGGGGCCGTATCCAATCCGGCCCCTGATAACCCACAAGTATAGGGGATCGCAACAATTTTCGAGGGTAGACTATTCAACCCAAATTTATTGATTCGACACAAGGGAGCCAAAGAATATTCTCAAGTATTAACAGTTGAGTTGTAAATTCAACCGCACCTGAAAGACTTAATATCTGCAGCAAAGTATTTAGTAGCAAAGTAATATGATAGAAGCGGTAATGGTGGCAAAGGTAACAGTAGCAGTTTTGTAGTAATTGTAACAGTGGCAATGGTAAAGTAACTAAGCAAAGATCAATATGTGAAAAGCTCGTAGGCAATGGATCAGTGATGGATAATTATGTCGGATGTAATTCCTCATGCAATGGTTATAACATAGGGTGACACAGAACTAGCTCCAGTTCATCAATGTAATGTAGGCATGTATTACGTATATAGTCATACGTGCTTATGGAAAAGAACTTGCATGACATCTTTTGTCCTACCCTCCCGTGGCAGCGGGGTCCTATTGAAAACTAAGGGATATTAAGGCCTCCTTTTAATAGAGTACCGGACCAAAGCATTAACACATAATGAATACATGAACTCCTCATACTACGGTCATCACCGGTAAGTATCCCGATTATTGTCACTTCGGGGTTAGCGGATCATAACACATAATAGGTGACTATAGACTTTCAAGATAGGATCAAGAAATCACATATATTCATGAAAACATAATAGGTTCATATATGAAATCATGGCACTCGGGCCCTAGTGACAAGCATTAAGCATAGCAAAGTCATAGCAACATCAATCTTAGAACATAGTGGATACTAGGGATCAAACCCTAACAAAACTAACTTGATTACATGATAAATCTCATCCAACCCATCACCGTCCAGCAAGCCTATGATGGAATTACTCACGCACGGCGGTGGGCATCATGAAATTGGTGATGGAGGAAAGTTGATGATGACGATGGCGACGGATTCCCCTCTCTGGAGCCCCAAACGGACTCCAGATCAGCCCTCCCGAGAGAGATTAGGGCTTGGCGGTGGTTCCATATCGTATAACGCGATGAATCCTTCTCTCTAATTTTTTTCTTCCGAACACGAATATATAGAGTTGGAGTTGACATCGGAGGAGCACCAGGAGGCCCACGAGGCAGGGGGCGCTCCCAGGGGTAGGCGCGTCCCCACCCTCGTGGACAGGGTGTGGGCCCCCTGGCATTGGTTCTTTCGCCAGTATTTTTTATATATTCCAAAAATATTCTCCGTTGATTTTTAGGTCATTCCAAGAACTTTTATTTCTGCACAAAAATAACACCATGGCAATTCTGCTAAAAACAGCGCCAGTCCGGGTTAGTTCCATTAAATTCATGCAAGTTAGAGTTCAAAACAAGGGCAAACGTGTTTGGAAAAGTAGATAAGCTGGAGACGTATCAACTCCCCCAAGCTTAAACCTTTGCTTGTCCTCAAGCAATTCAGTTGACAAACTGAAAGTGATAAAGAAAAACTTTTACAAACTCTGTTTGCTCTTGTCGTTGTAAATATGTAAAGCCAGCATTCAAGTTTTCAGCAAAGATTATGAACTAACCATATTCACAATAACATTTAGGTCTCATGTTTACTCATATCAATGGCATAATCAACTAGCGAGCAATAATAATAAATCTCGGATGACAACACTTTCTCAAAACAATCATAATATGATATAACAAGATGGTATCTCGCTAGCCCTTTCTGAGACTACAAAACATAAATGCAGAGCACCCCTGAAGATCCAGGGCTGACTGGAAATTGTAATTCATGGTAAAAGAGATCCAATCACAGTCATACACAATGTAAACTAATAATAATACATGCAAATGACAGCGGTGCTCTCCAACTGGTGCTTTTTAATAAGAGGATGATGACTCAACATAAAAGTAAATAGATAGGCCCTTCGCAGAGGGAAGCAGGGATTTGTAGAGGTGCCAGATCTCGGTTTTGAAATAGAGATGAATAATATTTTGAGCGGTATACTTTCATTGTCAATATAACAACCGAGAGATCTCGACATCTCCCATGCTACACACATTATAGGCGGTTCCCAAGAAGAATGGTAAAGTTTATACTCCCCCACCACCAACAAGCATCAATCCATGGCTTGCCCGAAACAACGGGTGCCTCCAACTAACAACAATCCTGGGGGAGTTTTATTTGCAATTATTTTGATTTGATTTGAGCATGGGACTGGGCATCCCGGTGACCAGCCATTTTCTCGTGAGTGAGGAGCGGAGTCCATTCCTCTTGAGAATAACCCGCCTAGCATGGAAGATACAAACAACCCTAGTTGATACATGAGCTATTCGAGCATACAACACATAATTTTTATTTGAAGGTTTAGAGTTTGGCACATACAAATTTACTTGGAACGGCAGGTAGATACCGCATATAGGAAGGTATGGTGGACTCATATGGAACAACTTTTGGGGTTTATGGAATTGGATGCACAAGCAGTATTCCCGCTTAGTACAGGTGAAGGCTAGAAAGAGACTGGGAAGCGACCAGCTAGAGAGCGATAGCAGTCATGAACATGCATCAAAATTAATCAACACTGAATGCAAGCATGAGTAGGATATAATTCACCATGAACATAAATGTCATGGAGGCTATGTTGATTTTGTTTCAACTACATGCGTGAAAATGTGCCAAGTCAAGCCACTCGAATCGTTCAAAAGAGGATACCACCCTATCATACCACATCACAACCATTTTAATAGCATGTTGGCATGCAAGGTAAACCATTGTAAACTCCTAGAAAATTAAGCATGGCATAAGCAACTATAATCTCTAATTGTCATCGCAAACATGTTTCATTCATAATAGGCTGAATCAGGAACGATGAACTAATCATATTTACAAAAACAAGAGAGGTCGAGTTCATACCAACTTCTCTCATCTCAATCAGTCCATCATATATCGTCATTATTGCCTTTCACTTGCCCAACCGAATAGTGTGGATAATAATAATAGTGCACATGCATTGGACTAAGCTGGAATCTGCAAGCATTCAATACAAGGGAGAAGACAAGATAATATGGGCTCTTCGTTAGATCAACTATAATGCATATGAGAGCCACTTCAACATTTTCATCATGGTCTTCTCCTCTCGACCCCCAAAGAAAAGAAAATAAACAAAACTATTTACACGGGAAAGCTCCCAACAAACAAAAGAAGAACAAGAAATCTTTTTGGGTTTTCTTTTTAATTACTACTACTACAAGCATGGAAAGTAAACTAGCTAAAAGTTACAACTAATTTTTTTTGTTTTTCTTAAGGGTTTTCAAACACACAAGAAGAAAGCTTAAAAATAAAATAAACTAGCATGGATGATACAATGAAAAAGTAAGAGCACCGACAACTGGCATGAGTGTGTGAACATGAATGCAATGTCGGTGAGAAATATGTACTCCCCCAAACTTAGGCTTTTGGCCTAAGTTGGTCTATGCCCAGGGATCAAAGTTGTAGCTGGGGTCGTACTGAGATGCGGCGACAATTGCCTCATGAGCTGCATCTTGGAGGCGAGCTGCCTCCGCCCTCCTCTCATACTCGTTTGCCTCCTCCCTGGTTATAACATATCTCCCTTTTGTCTGGAAATCAAAGAAAGCAGGAGTAGGGAGAGCAACATGGATGGTGCGCCGTCTGTCAAAGATTAGTCGATACTGGAGGAACTAATCGTTCCTCTCAACAAACTGATGACGAACCATCGCATTATAATCTAGATAAGCAGGAGGCAACTCAATATCATCCCCGTGTATGGGTATATCAAGAAAGTTAGCCACATGAGTTGCATAAATTCCACCAAACAAATCTCCAGTTAAACCATTAAGATGCAACCTACGTGCAACAATAGCCCCCAAGTTGTATTATTTATCTCCTAATACAGCACTCTTGGGGACACTAAGATCTGGAACACACATGTGGCATGCATCATCTTTACCGTTAATGCATCTACCAATAAAGAGAGCAAAATAATGTATGGCAGGTAAATGAATGCTCCCTATGGTAGCTTGTGTTATTTCTCTAGATTCCCCCACAGTGATACTAGCAAGGAATTTTTTAAATTCAGATTTGCGACGTTCACTAGCAGTACCCCACAGCGGGACTTTACAAGGAGTATTAAAATCCTCCAAGTCCATGGTATATGATTTATCATAGAGATCAAATAGGACATTATGAGAATTGCGCGAGGATGTAAACTTAAACCTTCTCACAAAGGAATCGGTTATGTGATAATATTGGAGGCACTTATGTGACACGAAGCACTCAAGTTCAGCATTACGCATATACGCATCAAATTTCCCCTTAATTCCTGCTTGGACCATAAAATCTTCTGACGGCCATTCACAAGGCCGCCCTTGAGCTTCTCTTGGTAGTTCATTGTCCGGCTCACGTATCATTGGTCTGGGTCCTTGCTTCGTTGAGGAATCACCTTGGTACATTTTCCTAAACATATTTCTTCCTCTGAAAAAATTTCTGAAATTTTTAGTGACTCAAAATAAAAGTGAACCAAACTCAACAAAATTGATAGCAACTACTCCTACAAGTGTCTAGAGGCTATATCGCGCATTAAAACTACTTTTGACCACATAAATTTGACATGCAAGCTCAAGAACAGGGTCACCTAAGCAGCAAAAATTTGCAATAAATAAAGCACTAGAACAAAAACTAATTGGACCATTGGAGGAGTCATAGACCAAAGAACAATCCCCAAAGTAGTTTCGTGAATGGAGCTTTGAGCAAGAAGATCGAAAATGGCAGGAAGATGAGCTAGAACTCGGGTTTGAGCTGGTGGATGATTTTTCTGGAGGAAGACGAAGTGTGTGGGTGCAAGAATAAGTGGTTGGACCCACGTGGGGTCCATGAGGCAAGGGCGCACCTAGGGGGTAGGGCGCACCCTCCACCCTCGTGGGCACATGGTGAGGCCCCTCGTGTGTTCTTAGTGCCTATAATTTTTAAATATTTTAGAAAAAATCATATTTCATTTTCAGGACATTTGGAGAACTTTTATTTTCAGGGTATTTTTTTAATGCAAGGATAATTCAGAAAACAGACAGAAAATACTATTTTCACTTTATCTATTATAAATAACAGAAAGTAAAAAGAGGGTACGGAGGGTTGTGCTTTCGAACTTCATCCATCTCATGCTCATCAAAAGGAATCCACTAACAAGGTTGATCAAGTCTTGTTAACAAACTCATTCCGAATCGCATGAAACCGGAGAAATTTCGAATAACACTAGGTTATCTCAACCGGGATATGCACATCCCCAACAATAAGAATATCATATTTCTTCTTGATAGTAGGAAGAGGAAATTCAAAACCTCCAATAGTAATCGTTGAAATTTTTCCAATAGAATTTATACTGTGGACTTGAGGTTGTTTCCTCGGAAAGTGTACCGTATGCTCATTACCATTAACATGAAAAGTGGCATTGCCTTTGTTGCAATCAGTAACAGCCCCTGCAGTATTCAATAAGGATCTTCCAAGGATAATCGACAAACCATCGTCCTCGGGAATATCAAGAATAACAAAGTCCGTTAAAATAGTAACGTTTGCAACCACAACAGGCACATCCTCACAAATACCGACAGGTATAGCAGTTGATTTATCAGCCATTTGCAAAGATATTTCAGTAGGTGTCAACTTATTCAAATCAAGTCTACGATATAAAGAGAGAGGCATAACACTAACACTGACTCCAAGATCACATAAAGCAGTTTTAACATAGTTTCTTTTAATGGAGCATGGTATAGTTGGTACTCCGGGATCTCCAAGTTTCTTTGGTATTCCACCCTTAAAAGTATAATTAGCAAACATGGTGGAAATTTTAGCTTCCGGTATCTTTCTTTTATTTGTAACAATATCCTTCATGTACTAAGCATAAGGATTCATTTTAAGCATATCAGTCAAATGCATACACAAAAAGATAGGTCTAATCATTTCAGCAAAGCGCTCAAAATCCTCATCATCCTTTTTCTTGGATGGTTTAGGAGGAAAGGGCATGGATTTCTGAACCCATGGTTCTCTTTATTTACCGTGCTTCCTAGCAACAAAGTCTCGCTTATCATATCGTTGATTCTTTGATTGTGGGTTATCAAGATCAACAGCAGGTTCAATCTCTACATCATTGTCATTGCTAGGTTGAGCATCAACATGAACATCATCATTAACATTATCACTAGGTTCATGTTCATTACCAGATTGTGTTTCAGCATCATAAATAGAAATATCATTGGGATTCTCAGGTGTGTCAACAACAGGTTCACTAGAAGCATGCAAAGTCCTATCATTTTTCTTTTTCTTCTTCTTAGAAGAACTAGGTGCATCAACATTATGTATCTGATAATCTTGCTCAATTCTCTTAGGGTGGCCCTCAGGATACAAAGGTTCCTGAGTCATTTTACCCCCTCTAGTCATAACTCTAACAGCATTATCATTTTTCTTATTATTTAATTCATTAAGCAAATCATTCTAAGCTTTAAGTACTTGTTCTACTTGAGTGGTAACCATAGAAGCATGTTTACTAATAAGTTTAAGTTCACCTTTAACTCTAGACATATAATCACTCAAGTGTTCAATCATATAAGCATTTCGTTCCAATTGTCTACTAACATAAGCATTGAAGTCTTCTTGCTTAACCATAAAGTCATCAAACTCATCCAAGCATTGGCTAGCAAACTTAGTAGATGCGATTTCACATTTATCAAATCTATAGAGAGAATTTACCTTTACTACATGTGTCGGGTTATCAAGACCATGTATTTCTTCAATAGGTGGTAAATTCTTAACATCTTCAGCTTTAATACCCTTTTCTTTCATAGATTTCTTTGCCTCTTGCATATCTTCAGGACTGAGAAATAGAATACCCCTTTTCTTCGGAGTTGGCTTAGGAGTTGTTTCAGGAAGTATACAATCATTTTCATTACTCAACATATTATTCAATAGCAATTTAGCTTGATCAATAGTTCTTCCCCTAAAAACACAACCAGCACAACTATCCAGGTGGTCTCTGGAAGCATTAGTTAGTCCATTATAAAAGATATCAAGTATTTCATTTTTCTTGAGAGAATGATCACGCAAAGCATTAATTAATTGGCGAAGCCTCCCCCAAGCTTGTGGGAGACTCTCTTCTTCAATTTGCACAAAATTATATATTTCCTTTAAGGCAGCTTGTTTCTTATGAGCGGGGAAATATTTAGCAGAGAAGTAATAAATCATATCCTGGGGACTACGCACGCAACCAGGATCAAGAGAATTAAATCAAGTCTTAGCATCAACCTTTGATGAGAACGAAAACAACTTAAGGATAAAGTAATAGCGAGTTTTCTCATCATTAGTGAACAGGGTGGCTATATCATTTAATTTAGTAAGATGTGCCACAACAGTTTCAGAATCATAGCCATAAAAAGAATCAGATTCAACCAAAGTAAATAACTCAGGGTCGATAGAGAAATCATAATACTTATCAGTAATAAGGATAGGTGAAGTATCAAAAGTAGGGTCATGTTTCATTCTAGAATTCAAAGACTTTTCTTTAAGCTTAGCTAATAATTTCTTAAGATCAGATCTATCATTGCAAGCATAACATAATGCTCTGGCACAACAGGAAATTCATATCTAGGGGGAGAATCTTCATCATCACTTTCATCAATATTATAAGTTTCAATAATTTCATTCTCTCTAACCCTAGCAAGTTGTTCATCAAGAAATTCACCTAACGGCACAGTATTATCAAGCATAGAAGTAGTTTCATCATAAATATCATGCAAAGCATAAGTGGCCTCACCAATAACATGCGACATATCAGAATGAATAGCAGGAGTAGGTGTCGCAAGTTTACTCAAAACAGAAGGTGAATCAAGTGCAGAGCTAGATGGCAGTTCCTTACCTCCCCTCGTGTTTGAGGGAAAAATCTTGGTTCTTTTATCTTTCAAGTTCTTCATAGTGGTCAACAGATATAAATCCCAAGTGACTCAAAGAATAGAGCTATGCTCCCCGACAACGGCACCAGAAAATAGTCTTGATAACCCACAAGTAGAGGGGATCGCAACAGTTTTCGAGGGTAGAGTATTCAACCCAAATTTATTGATTCGACACAAGGGGAGCCAAAGAATATTCTCAAGTATTAACAGTTGAGTTGTCAATTCAACCACACCTGAAAGACTTAATATCTGCAGCAAAGTATTTAGTAGAAAATTAATATGATAGAAGCGGTAATGGTGGCAAAGGTAACAATAGCAGTTTTATAGTAATTGTAACAGTGGCAATGGTAAAGTAACTAAGCAAAGATCAATATGTGAAAAGCTCGTAGGCAATGGATCAGTGATGGATAATTATGTCGAATGCGATTCCTCATGCAATGGTTATAACATAGGGTGACACAGAACTAGCTCCAGTTCCTCAATGTAATGTAGGCATGTATTCCGAATATAGTCATACGTGCTTATGGAAAAGAACTTGCATGACATATTTTGTCCTACCCTCCCGTGGCAGCGGGGTCCTATTGGAAACTAAGGGATATTAAGGCCTCCTTTTAATAGAGTACCGGACCAAAGCATTAACACATAGTGAATACATGAAGTCCTCATACTACAGTCATCACCGGTAAGTATCCCGATTATTGTCACTTCGGGGTTGACGGATCATAACACATAATAGGTGACTATAGACTTGCAAGATAGGATCAAGAACTCACATATATTCATGAAAACATAATAGGTTCAGATCTGAAATCATGGCACTCGGGCCCTAGTGACAAGCATTAAGCATAGAAAAGTCATAGCAACATCAATCTTAGAACATAGTGGATACTAGGGATCAAACCCTAACAAAACTAACTCGATTACATGATAAATCTCATCCAACCCATCACCGTCCAGCAAGCCTATGGTGGAATTACTCACTCACGGCGGTGAGCATCATGAAATTGGTGATGGAGGAAGGTTGATGATGACGATGGCGATGGATTCCCCTCTCCGGAGCCCCGAACGGACTCCAGATCAGCCCTCCTGAGAGAGATTAGGGCTTGGCAGCGGCTCCATATCGTAAAACATGATGAATCCTTCTCTCTGATTTTTTCTCCCCGAACATGAATATATAGAGTTGGAGTTGAGGTCGGAGGAGCAACAGGGGGCCCACGAGGTAGGGGGGCGCGCCCAGGGGGTAGGCGCGCCCCCACCCTCATGGACAGGGTGTGGGCCCCCTGGCATTGATTCTTTCGCTAGTATTTTTATATATTCCAAAAATATTCTCCATTGATTTTCAGGTCATTCCAAGAACTTTTATTTCTGCACAAAAATAATACCATGGCAATTCTGCTGAAAACAACGTCAGTCCGGGTTAGTTCCATTCAAATCATGCAAATTAGAGTCCAAAACAAGGGCAAAAGTGTTTGGGAAAGTAGATACGATGGAGATGTATCAGCCCCCGGCCGAATACATTTCCGGAGACCTATACGGCTCCGGACTCCGGCAAGCAGCCTCCTTCAAAAGAAGGAGGTGCACCGATCCCACTGGTGACCTCTATCCATCCAGAGGCACCGGATACTCTACTGGAAGCGCTGCGAAGTTCTTCCATTGTTGAGGAACACTATACCCTAATGGGTACAGTGGTTGAGAGGATTTAGTCCGCAAAGAGCGGACTGACTGAAGCTTGCACAAGCCTTCTAACATGCTTTAAGGTATGAAATCACAATTTATGCCAAAGGAATGTCATAGTATAGACAGTAGCCCCTAAGACACTGTCCGATGTCCGAAAAGAAAAGCCGGACAGAGGATCAACTAATTTTCGCAGGAGACTAACCATACGTGTCTATGTGAATAAGCAGGCATCTTTGCTGGCTGCGACCTCTCATGTTGCTGAGGTCTCCGAACTGAATTAGAGTCTGGAGCGGACCGAGGAAGAGCTCGGCCTCATGAAAAAACAGCTGGAGGACCATCAAGGTATGCAATGACCTTGTGTAGATTCAAAAAGGATGAATGATTTGTGTTGACCATAGTGCCATGATATTTTGTAGGAGCGGCGACCGAGGTGGAGACCCTCAAGAAGGCGCTGGCTGAAGCCCAGGAGAGAGCGGCAAAGGAACAAGCCGCTCGCAAAAAACACGAGGCCAGGGTTGGTGAGGTCCAGCAGGAGCTCCAGGATGCCGTGAGGAAGTGCGAGTCCTTGGAGCGCAATATTGCGGATCAAGAGTCCGAACTTGCCAAGGCCTACCAAAGCGCACAAGATGCCCGGGTTGAAGCCCAGGGCACCCTCCAGGAAGTCCAGGAGGCCAGAAAAATCGCGGCGGGTAAGGCCTTTATTATGTAGAGCAAGTATGTGAAGAAAAGGTTCCTCTTACTGACTCGGATTTGGAGTTCTCCAGGGGCATTTGCGGATCTGCCGTGCAGTGTTGCCGACACTGCGGAATTTTTCTGAGCCGAAGAGGGGAGCTCAACGGAGAAGCTGTTCTGGTCGCAATACCTTGCACTAGAGCATCTGGTGCCATTTGGCGATCAGCTGAAATAGCTGACCGAACTGCATAGGGTGGCCGAACTGGCCATGAAGGATTTGATAATTCGTCTATGGCCTGCTGAAGCCATACCCAGCACCTACTTCGGGCTCGTGAAGTAGCTGGTCAGTGCCTGCCCTCGGCTTGATGCCATCAAGCGGTCGGTCTGCATTGAAGGTGTGCGGATGGCCTTGATGTCTACTACACAAGCTTCTTCTTGTAGACGTTGTTGGGCTTCCAAGTGCAGAGGTTTGTAGGACAGTAGCAAATTTCCCTCAAGTGGATGACCTAAGGTTTATCAATCCGTGGGAGGCGTAGGATGAAGATGGTCTCTCTCAAGCAACCTTGAAACCAAATAACAAAGAGTCTCTTGTGTCCCCAACACACCCAATACAATGGTAAATTGTATAGGTGCACTAGTTCGGCGAAGAGATGGTGATACAAGTGCAATATGGATGACAGATAAAGGTTCTTGTAATCTAAAAATATAAAAACAACAAGGTAGCAAGTGGTAAAAGTGAGCGAAAACGTTATTGCAATGCGTTGAAACAAGGCCTAGAGTTCATACTTTCACTAGTGCAAGTTCTCTCAACAATAATAACATAATTGGATCATATAATATCTCTCAACATGCAACAAAGAGTCACTCCAAAGTCACTAATAGCGGAGAACAAACGAACAGATTATGGTAGGGTACGAAACCACCTCAAAGTTATCCTTTCTGATCAATCTATCATAGAGTTCGTACTAGAATAACACCTTAAGACACAAATTAACCAAAACCCTAATGTCACCTAGATACTCCAATGTCACCTCAAGTATCTGTGGGTATGATTATATGATATGCATCATAGAATCTCAGATTCATCTATTCAACCAACACAAAGAACTTCAAAGAGTTTCCCAAAGTTTCTACCGGAGAGTCAAGATGAAAACATGTTCCAACCCCTATGCATAAGTTCACGAGGTCATGGAACTCACAAGTTGATCACCAAAACATACATCAAGTGGATCACGTGATATCCCATTGTCACCACAGATAAGCACATGCAAGACATACATGAAGTGTTCTCAAATCCTTAAAGACTCAATCCGATAAGATAACTTCAAAGGGAAAACTCAATTCATCACAAGAGAGTAGAGGGGGAGAAACATCATAAGATCCACATATAATAGCAAAGCTTGCGATACATCAAGATCGTGCCGACTCAAGAGCACGAGAGAGAGAGAGAGATCAAACACATAGCTACTGGTACATACCCTCAGCCCCGAGGGTGAACTACTCCCTCCTCGTCATGGAGAGCGCCCGGATGATGAAGATGGCCACCGGAGAGAGATTCCCCCCCTCCGGCAGGGTATCGGAACGGGTCTAGATTGGTTTTCGGTGGCTACAAAGGCTTCTGGCGGCGGAACTCCTGATCTATTCTGCTCCCCGATGTTTTTAGGATATATATATATATATATATATATATATATGCGAAAGAAGTCGGCCAGGGGAGCCACGAGGGGCCCACGAGGGTGGGGGGCGCACCCTTGTTTTGGACTCTAACTTGCATGATTTGAATGGAACTAACCCGGACTGACACTGTTTTCAGCAGAATTGCTATGGTGTTATTTATGTGCAGAAACAAAAGTTCTCGGAATGACCTCAAACTTCATGGAACATCTATTCGGAAATAATAAAAAAACCTTGCAAAAGATGAAGACCAGGGGGCCCACCACCTGTCCACGAGGGTGGGGGCGTGCCTGCCCCCCTAGGGCGCCCCCCTACCTCGTGGGCCCCTTGGAGCTCCTCCGACTTCAACTCCAACTCTATATATTTGGTTTCGGGGAGAAAAAATTTAGAGAGAAATATTCATCGCGTTTTACGATACAGAGCCGCCGCCAAGCCCTAAAACCTCTCGGGAGGGCTAATCTGGAGTCCATTCGGGGCTCCGGAGAGGGGAATCCGTCGCCATCATCATCATCAACCATCCCCCATCACCAATTTCATGATGCTCACCGTCGTGCGTGAGTAATTCCATCATAGGCTTGCTGGACAGTGATGGGTTGGATGAGATCTATCATGTAATCGAGTTAGTTTTGTTAGGGTTTGATCACTAGTATCCACTATGTTCTGAGATTGATGTTGCTATGACTTTGCTATGCTTAATGCTTATCACTAGGGCCTGAGTGCCATGATTTCAGATCTGAACCTATTATGTTTTCATCAATATATGAGAGTTCTTGATCCTATCTTGTAAGTCTATAGTCACCTGTTATGTGTTATGATCCGTTAACCCCGAAGTGACAATAATCGGGATACTTACCGGTGATGATCGTAGTTTGAGGAGTTCATGTATTCACTATGTGTTAATGCTTTGGTCTGGCACTCTATTAAAAGGAGGCCTTAATATCCCTTAGTTTCCATTAGGACCCCGCTGCCACGGGAGGGTAGGACAAAAGATGTCATGCAAGTTCTTTTCCATAAGCACGTATGACTATATTCGGAATACATGCCTACATTACATTGATGAATTGGAGCTAGTTCTGTGTCACCCTATGTTATGATTGTTACATGATGAACTGCATCCTGCATAATTCTCCATCACTGATCCATTGCCTACGAGCTTTCCATATATTGTTCTTCGCTTATTTATTTTTTCCGTTGCTATTGCTATCATCACTACAAAATACCAAAAACATTACTTTTGCTACCGTTACCTTTTGCTACCGTTACCACTACTATCATATTACTTTGCTACTAAATACTTTGCTGCAAATATTAAGTTTCTAGGTGTGGTTGAATTGACAACTCAGCTGCTAATACTTGAGAATATTCTTTGGCTCCCCTTGCATCGAATCAATAAATTTGGGTTGAATACTCTACCCTCGAAAACTGTTGCGATCCCCTATACTTGTGGGTTATCAAGACTATTTTCCGGCACCGTTGCCGGGGAGCATAGCTCTATTCTTTGAGTCACTTGGGATTTATATCTGCTTACCATTATGAAGAACTTGAAAGATCCAAGAACCAAGATTTATCCCTCAACTACGAGGGGAGGTAAGGAACTGCCATCTAGCTCTGCACTTGATTCACCTTCTATTTTGAGTAAGCTTGCAACACCTAAACCTGCTTATGCTATTCGTTCTGATATGTCGCATGTTATTGATGATGCCACTTCTGCTATGCATGATACTTATGATGAAACTACTTCTATGCTTGATACTATTGTGCCACTTGGTGAATTTCTTGATGAACAACTTGATAGGGTTAGAGAGAATGAAAATATTGAATCTGATAATATTGATGAAAGTGATGATGAAGACTCACATGTTATTCCTGAGGGTTATGTTTTTGATAAAGAAGCTTCTTTAGCTATTTTAGCTTGCAAAGATAGATACGAGCTCAAGAGGTTATTAGCTAAACGGAAGCAGCAATCTCTTAATGCTAGAATGAAACCTGACCCTGCTTTTGCTACTTCACCTATCTGTGTTACTGATAAGGATTATAAATTCTCTGTTGATCCTGATATAAATACTTTGGTTGGATCTGATCCTTTTCATGGCTATGAATCTGAAACTGTTGTGGCACATCTTACTAAATTAAATGATATAGCCACCCTGTTCACTACTGATGAGAGAACTCGTTACTTTTATATCCTTAAACTATTTCCGTTCTCATTAAAGGGTGATGCTAAGATATGGTTTAATTCTCTTGATCCTGGTTGTGTGCGTAGTCCCCAGGATATGTTTTGTTACTTCTCTGCTAAATATTTCCCTTCTCATAAGAAACAAGCTGCTTTAAGGGATATATATAATTTTGTGCAAATTGAAGAAGAGAGTCTCCCACAAGCTTGGGGGAGGCTTCTCAAGCTACTTAATGCTTTGCCTGATCATCCTCTTAAGAAAAATGAAATACTTGATATCTTTTATAATGGACTAACCTATGCCTCCAGAGATTACCTGGATAGTTGTGCTGGTTCTATTTTCAGGGAAAGAACACCGGATGAAGCTGAAATTCTATTGAATAATATGTTGACAAATGAAAATAATTGGACACTTCCTGAGCCAACTCCTGAGCCTATTCCTAAACCAACTCCGAAGAAGAGGGGTATTCTATTTCTCAGTCCTGAAGATATGCAAGAGGCAAAGAAATCTATGAAAGAAAAAGGTATTAAAGTTGAAGATGTTAAGAATTTACCTCCTATTGAAGAAATACACGATCTTAATTTACCGCCTGTTGAAGAAACATATGATCTTAATCCATTACCTATTGAAGAAATTCATGGTCTTGATAACCCGACACAGGTAGTAAAGGTAAATTCTCTCTATAGATATGATAAAGCTGAAATCCCTCTTACTAAGTTTGCTAGCCCATGCTTAGATGAGTTTGATAAATTTATGGTTAAGCAAGAGGACTTCAATGCTTATTTTGGTAGACAATTGAAATACAATTCAAATATGATTGAACACTTGGGTGATTATATGGCTAATGTCAAAGATGAACTTAAACTTATTAGTAAACATGCTTCTATGGTTACCACTCAAGTAGAACAAGTACTTAAAGCTCAAAATGATTTTCTCAATGAATTGAATAGTAAGAATAATGATAATGTTGTTAGAGTTATGACTAGAGGTGGTAAATGACTCAGGAACCTTTGTATCCTGAAGGCCACCCTAACAGAATTGAGCAAGATTCTCAGAGAAATAATATAGATGCACCTAGTCCTTCTAAAAGGAAGAAAAAGAAAAATGATAGGACTTTCCATGCTTCTAGTGAACCTATTACTAAAACACCCGAGAATCCAAATGATATTTTTATCTCTGATGCTGAAACACAATCTGGTAATGAACCTGAAACTAGTGATAATGTCAATGATAATGTTCATGATGATGCTCAACCTAGTAATGATAATGATATAGAAATTGAACCTGTTGTTGATCTTGATAACCCACAATCAAAGAATCAACGTTATGATAAGAAAGACTTTGTTGCTAGGAAACATGGTAAGGAAAGAGAGCCTTGGGTTCAGAAACCCATGCCTTTTCCTCCCAAACCATCCAAGAAAAAGGATGATGAGGATTTTGAGCGCTTTGCTGAAATGATTAGACCTATCTTTTTGCGTATGCGATTAACTGATATGCTCAAAATGAATCCTTATGCTAAGTATATGAAAGATATTGTTACAAATAAAAGAAAGATACCGGAAGCTGAAATTTCCACCATGCTTGCTAATTATACTTTTAAGGGTGGAATACCAAAGAAACTTGGAGATCCAGGAGTACCCACTATACCATGCTCCATTAAAAGAAACTATGTTAAAACTGCTTTATGTGATCTTGGAGCCGGTGTTAGTGTTATGCCTCTCTCTTTATATCGTAGACTTGATTTGAATAAGTTGACACCTACTGAAATATCTTTGCAAATGGCTGATAAATCAACTGCTATACCTGTCGGTATTTGTGAGGATGTGCCTGTTGTAGTTGCAAACGTTACTATTTTAACGGACTTTGTTATTCTTGATATTCCCGAGGACGATAGTATGTCTATTATTCTTGGAAGACCCTTTTTGAATACTGCAGGGGCTGTTATTGATTGCACTAAAGGCAATGTCACTTTTCATGTTAATGGTAATGAGCATACGGTACACTTTTCCGAGGAAACAACCTCAAGTTCATAGTATCAACTCTATTGGAAAAATTCCATCGATTATATTTGGAGGTTTTGAATTTCCTCTTCCTACTGTCAAGAAGAAATATGATATTCTTATTATTGGGGATGTGCATATCCCCGTTGAGGTAACATAGTGTTATTCAAAATTTCTCCGATTCATGTTATTTTGGAACGAGTTCGTTAACAAGACTTGATCAACCTTGTTAGTGGATTCCTTTTGATGATCATGAGATGGATGAAACTAGAAGGCACAACCTGCTGTACCCTCCTCTTACTTTCTGTTATTTATATTAAATAAAATAAAAATAGTATTTTTCTGTTTGTTATCTGATTTATCCGTGCAATATAAAAATACCCCGAAAATAAAAGTTCTCCAAATGCCCTGAAATTTAAATATGATTTTTTCTGGAATATTTGAGAATATTTGGCACATTGAACACAGCAAGGGGGCATCCACCTGGCCACAAGGGTGGAGGGCATGCCCTACCCCCTGGGCGCGCCCCCTGCCTCGTGGGCCCACAGTGGCCCTCCTCCACTTATTCCTGTACCCACACACTTCTTCTTCCTCCCACATACACGAATATCCAGCTCAAGCTCAAGTTCTAGCTCATTTTGCTGCCATTTTCGATCTCCTTGCTCAAAGCACCTCTCACAAAACTACTTGGGGAGATTGTTCCTTGGTATGTGACTCCTCCATTGGTCCAATTAGTTTTTGTTCTAGTGCTTTATTCATTGCAAATTTATGCTCCCTAGGTGACCATGTTCTTGAGCTTGCATGTCAAATTTATATGGTCAAAAGTAGTTTTGATGCATGATATAGGCTCTAGGCACTTGTAGGAGTAGTTGCTATCAATTTTATTGAGTTTGGTTCACTTTTATTTTGAAGTTACTAGAAATTTCAGACATTTTTCAGAGGAAGAAATATGTTTAGGAAAATGTACCAAGTGGGCTCTTCAGGGAAACAAGAGCCCAGGCTTGCAATGCGTGATGCTGATGATGAGCCACCAAGAAACGCTCCAGTGCGTCCTTGTGAATGGCCTTCGGAAAATTTTATGGATCGAGTGGGAATTAAGGAAGAATTTAACGCATATTTGCGTAACGTTGATCTTGTGAGCTTCGAGGAAGAAAAGTGCGGCCAGTGTCACTATCTCACTAGTTCCTTTGTGAGGAGGTTTGAATTTTCATCTTCACGTAATTCTCCAACTGTCCTGTTTGATCTTTATGAAAATTCTTACACTATGGACTTAGAGGATTTTACCACTGCTTGCAAACTTCCACAATGGGGTAGTATCAGGGATCCTCGCAAATCTGAATTTAGAGATTTTCTTGCTAGTATAATTGTGGGGGAATCTAGAGATATAACACAAGCTACTATAGGGAGCATTCACTTTCCTGCTATACATTATTTTGCTCTCTTCATAGGTAGATGCATTAATGGTAAAGATGAGGCATGTCACATGTGTGTCCCCGACCTCAGTATTCTTAGGAGTGCTGTGTTAGGAGATAAATCTTATAATTTGGGAGCCATTGTTGCACGTAGGTTGCATCTTAATAGATTTAATGGAGATTTCTTTGGTGGAATTTATGCAACCCGCGTAGCTAATTTTCTTGGTGTAGCCATACATGAAGATGATATTGAATTACCCCCCTGCTTACCTAGACTTTAATGCTATGGTTCACCACCAGTTTGTCGAGAGGAATGAATCACCTCTCCAGTATCGTTTAATCTTTGACAGACGTTGTGCTCTCATATTACTCTCCCTGCTCCTGCCTTCTTTGATTATCAGGCAAAAGGAAGATATGTTATTACCAGAGACGAGGCAGATGAGTACGAGAGGAGGGCGGAGGCCGCTCGTCGCCACGCTACAGCTCAGGAGGCGATAGCCGCTGCATCTCAGTACGACCCCAACTATTATTATGGATATCCGCCAGGACAAGCGTGGCCATAGACCAACTTAGGCCAAAAGCCTAAGCTTGGGGGACTACGTATTTCTCACCGACATTACATTTATGTTCACACACTCATTGCTAGATGTCGGTGCTCATACTTTTTCATTGTATCATCCATGCTAGTTTATTTTCCTTTTTATGCTCTCTTCTTGTGTGTTTGATAAACCTTAAGAAAAACCAAAAAAAATAGTTGTAGCTTTTAATTAGTTTACTTTCCATGCTTGTAGTAGTAATTAAAAAGAAAACCCAAAAAGATTTCCTGTTCTTCTTTTGCTTGTTGGGAGCTTTCCCGTGTAAATAGTTTTATTTCTTTTCTTTTCTTTGGGGGTCGATAGGAGAAGACCATAATTAAATTGTTGAAGTAGCTCTTATATGCATTATTGTTGATCTGACAAAAGAGCCCATATTGCCTTGTCTTCTCCTGTTTATTGAATGCTTGCAGATTCCAGCTTAGTCCAATGCACGTGCACTATTATTATTATTCCACATCATTCGGTCGTGCAAGTGAAAGGCAATTATGACGATATATGATGGACTGACTGAGATGAGAAAAGCTGGTATGAACTCGACCTCTCTTGTTTTTGTAAATATGATTAGTTCATCGTTCCTGATTCAGCCTATTATGAATAAACATGTTTGCAATGACAACTAGAGATCATAGTTTCTTGTGCCATGCTTGATTAGCTAGGAGCTTATAATGGTTTACCTTGCGTGCCAACATGCTATTAAAATGGTTGTGATGTGGTATGATAGGGTGGTATCCTCCTCTGAATGATTTAAGTGACTTGACTTGGCGCATGTTCACGCATGTAGTTGAAACAAAATCAACATAGCCTTCACGATATTTATGTTCATGGTGGATTATATCCTACTCATGCTTGCATTCGGTGTTGATTAATTTTAATGCATGTTCATGACTGTTGTCGCTCTCTAGCTGGTCGCTTCCCAGTCTTTTGCTAGCCTTCACCTGTACTAAGCGGGAATACTGCTTGTGCATCCAACTCCATAAACCCCAAAGTTATTCCATATGAGTCCACCATACCTACCTATATACGGTATCTACCTGCCGTTCCAAGTAAATTTGTATGTGCCAAACTCTAAACCTTCAAATAAATATCCTGTTTTGTATGCTCGAATAGCTCATGTATCAACTAGGGCTGTCCGTATCTTCCATGTTAGGCGGGTTATTCTCAAGAGGAGTGGACTCCGCTCCTCACTCACGAGAAAGTGGCTGGTCACCGGGATGCCCAGTCCCATGCTTTATGCAAATCAAATCAAAATAATTGCAAACAAAACTCCCCCTGGGACTCTTGTTAGTTGGAGGCACTCGTTGTTTCGAGCAAGCCATGGATTGATGCTTGTTGGTGGACCGGGAGTATAAACTTTACCATTCTGTTTGGGAACCGCTTATAATGTGTGTAGCATGGAAGATATCGCCATCTCTTGGTTGTTATGTTGACAATGAAAGTATACCGCTCAAAATATTATTCATCTCTATTTCAAAACCGAGCTCTGGCACCTCTACAAATCCCTGCTTCCCTCTGCGAAGGGCCTATCTATTTACTTCCATGTTGAGTCATCATCCTCTTATTAAAAAAGCACCAGTTGGAGAGCACCACTGTCATTTGCATTCATTACTGTTAGTTTACATTGAGTATGACTTGACTGGATCTCTTTTACCATGAATTACAATGTCTAGTCAGTCCTTGATCTTTAAAGGTGCTCTGCATTTATGTTTTGCGGTCTCAGAAAGGGCTAGCGAGATACCATCTTGTTATATCATATTATGATTGTTTTGAGAAAGTGTTGTCATCCGAGATTTATTATTATTCCTCGCTAGTTGATTATGCCATTGATATGAGTAAACTAGAGACCTAAGCGTTATTGTGAATGTGGTTAGTCATAATCTTTGCTGAAAACTTGAATGCTGGCTTTACATATTTACAACAACAAGAGCAAACAGAGTTTGTAAAAGTTTTTCTTTATCACTTTCAGTTTATCAACTGAATTGCTTGAGGACAAGCAAAGGTTTAAGCTTGGGGGAGTTGATACGTCTCCGTCGTATCTACTTTTCCAAACACTTTTGCCCTTGTTTTGGACTCTAACTTGCATGATTTGAATGGAACTAACCCGGACTGACGCTGTTTTCAGCAGAATTGCTATGGTGTTATTTATGTGCAGAAACAAAAGTTCTCAGAATGACCTGAAACTTCACGGAACATCTATTCGGAAATAATAAAAAATCCTTGCAAAAGATGAAGACCTGGGGGGCCACCACCTGTCCACGAGGGTGGGGGCGCGCCCCCTACCTCGTGGGCCCCCTGGAGCTCCTCCGACCTCAACTCCAACTCTATATATTTGGTTTCGGGGAGTAAAAAAATCAGAGAGAAGGATTCATCGTGTTTTACGATACGGAGCCGCCGCCAAGCCCTAAAACCTCTCGGGAGGGCTGATCTGGAGTCCGTTCGGGGCTCCGGAGAGGGGAATCCGTCGCCACCACCATCATCAACCATCCTCCATCACCAATTTCATGATTCTCACCGCCATGCGTGAGTAATTCCATCGTAGGCTTGCTGGACGGTGATGGGTTGGATGAGATCTATCATGTAATCGAGTTAGTTTTGTTAGGGTTTGATCCCTAGTATCCACTATGTTCTGAGATTGATGTTGCTATGACTTTGCTATGCTTAATGCTTGTCACTAGGGCCCGAGTGCCATGATTTCAGATCTGAACCTATTATGTTTTCATCAATATATGAGAGTTCTTGATCCTATCTTGCAAGTCTATAGTCACCTATTATGTGTTATGATCCGTTAACCCCGAAGTGACAATAATCGGGATACTTACCGGTGATGACTGTAGTTTGAGGAGTTCATGTATTCACTAGGTGTTAATGCTTTGGTCCGGTACTGTATTAAAAGGAGGCCTTAATATCCCTTAGTTTCCATTAGGACCCCGCTGCCACGGGAGGGTAGGACAAAAGATGTCATGCAAGTTCTTTTCCATAAGCACGTATGACTATATTCGGAATACATGCCTACATTACATTGATGAATTGGAGCTAGTTCTGTGTCATCCTATGTTATGATTGTTACATGATGAACCGCATCCGGCATAATTCTCCATCACTGATCCATTGCCTACGAGCTTTCCATATATTTTTCTTCACTTATTTACTTTTTCGTTGCTATTGCTATCATCACTACAAAATACCAAAAACATTACTTTTGCTACCGTTACCACTACTATCATATTACTTTGCTACTAAATACTTTCCTGCAGATATTAAGTTTCCAGGTGTGGTTGAATTGACAACTCAGCTGCTAATACTTGAGAATATTCTTTGGCTCCCCTTGTGTCGAATCAATAAATTTAGGTTGAATACTCTACCCTCAAAAACTGTTGCGATCCACTATACTTGTGGGTTATCATGCCCAGGGGGTAGGGTGCACCTCCCTGCCTCATGGATCCCTCGAAGCTTCCCTGACGTCTACTCCAAGTCTCTCGGATTGCTTCCATTCCAAAAATAACTCTCCCAAAGGTTCCATTCCATTTGGACTCCGTTTGATATTCCTTTTCTTCAAAACACTGAAATAGGCAAGAAAACAGCAATTTGGGCTGGGCCTCCGGTTAATAGGTTAGTCCCAAAAATAATATAAAAGTGTAAAATAAAGCCCATTAACATCCAAAACATATAATATAATAGCATGGAACAATAAAAAATTATAGATACGTTGGAGACGTATCAGGCCTTCGCCCGTGTCAAGGTGTAGTGGGCGAAGATGGACGCCGTCAAGCTCGCGACTGAGGGACCGCCCGCGGGCAAGGAGCACCGCACGCCCGAGAGGTAATTTGATGATGTCCTGAAGGGATCCTGCATTGTAGAAGGCCAGTGTTCAAAAGACATTATCTTTGAATGAAGTCATTCATGTTATCCCTTCCTGTATTATGAAACAGAGTCTTTATGTAATATAATGTTTGTTGTTTGAAAATTTTACCTCCCGTGCGGCCGTTTTGTTAAATCTGAGAGTTGGTCAGTCATCGGCTTCAGCCCCACGTAGGTAGTATGGGGGTGTTCGGGATAGAATCTAAACACTCTTGATCTAAGAGTTTGGTCCTTAAAGGAAATGTTTAGCGCAACGATCCAGGCAATCGAACTATGTGGCTTTATCGCCCTCACTTAGCCATAGGAGTTTGACAATATTAAAGTAGGCGCAGCCCCTAGTTAGTATTTAACCCGGACTAGGGTGTTGTAGACACCTGATCGGGTAGAGGGCGATTCTTCGCATAATGCGAAAAAATGCAAAAGATTTTGAACCTCTGATTAGCTGACCAGCTCTCGCCGTATCATGATAGTCAGTTTTCGGCTTTCTCTACTGAGGTGTTTGCTCGGATAAAACAGAAACATAATCGCAGTAGTTCTCCCTTTACTACCCTAGCCGATAGGATGGAACGTAAGGTAGCAAGCACAGGAGCCGGGCAACCCAACTATTGACCAAAGACATTATTCGGAGCCGATGGATATAATGCTAAAATTCGGGGTGTCGAACTGTACTGTGAAAAGTGTTCGGACTTTGTTGCCGTAGTATGGAGCACAATGAAGCCCTTGGCGAATTAAAGTGTGCCAAAGTGTACGGGTGCAATCGATAAGAATAGCGAAATAAAATGAAGTAGTAAGCTAGTGCCACGCAGGTTGGGCCGCAAATTGTTTCCATTATAATTTGATTAATACGTCAAAGCGTATTTGTACAAATAGTGCGATAAGCAATAGGGCTATTTAACATGCCAAGGCCAAGGGGGAGCTGTGTGCGGGTCCTGAAAACAAGTAGAATGATCGTAAAGGAGAACATCTAGAGATTCCCCCACACCTCTGTGCTACTTGCTGCCTTGGTATATCCGTCCTTCGAAAGGATCAGTGATCAGGCCGTCAAGAGGGGCCTATAGAGAAGAGACCAAAAATGGTAAGAAGGAAAAGGAAAACTATGTGTGGGAGCCGTATGATGGACCACAATCAAGTTACGCCTCCGTCTATGCCCATGGTATTTTGAGTGCGTAGTTATGTACGCATGGTATGTACGCCGCCATTTGGTCAGGACTGAGACGGAGGCTGAATTGCTAGTTGAGCTCCTGATGGGCTGGACTGTCCTGCTGTAGAGTAGTCCGGACTCGTTTGACAGTGTCTGAGAGCTTGGCCGCCAAATTAAGGTTCTGTTTGATAAGGCTGCTCTGTACTTCTGCTGCTAGGGCTACGGTGTGCTCCTCAGTACGGAGGGAGCACTCCGTGTTTCCATTGACTGTTATGACACCGCGTGGTCCGGGCATCTTAAGTTTGAGATAAGCATAGTGTGGCACCGCATTGAATCGAGCAAATGCAGTTCATCCGAGCAGTGCGTGATAGCCACTGCGGAAGGGGACGATGTCAAAGATCAATTCTTCGCTTTGGAAGTTGTCCGGGGATCCGAAGACAACTTCCAATGTGATTGAACTCGTGCAGCGGGCCTCTACACCTGGTATTACTCCTTTAAAGGTAGTTTTTGTGGGCTTGATCCTTGATGGATCGATGCCCATTTTGCGGAGTGTATCCTAATAGACCAGGTTGAGGCTGCTGCCACCGTCCATGAGGACTCGCGTGAGGTGGAATCCATCAATAATTGGGTCAAGGACCAGTGCGGCTGAACCGCCGTGACGGATACTGGTCGGATGGTCCCTGCGATCGAAGGTGATCGGGCAGGATGACCATGGGTTGAATTTTGGGGCGACTAGCTCTATCGCATAGACATCCCTGAGCGCATGTTTGCGCTCCCTCTTGGGTATATGGGTAGCGTATATCATGCTCACCGTTTTAACCTGGGGGAGGGGGACTTCTTCTGTCCCCCTGTGTTCGGCGGACGGGGCTCCTCCTCGTCATTCTCGCTTTGCGACCCCTTCTCCTTGTCTTCGGCATTTAACTTGCCGGCCTGTTTAAAGACCCAACAACTCCGGTGGGTATTATTGGTTGGTTTATCAGGGGTGTCGTGGATCTGACATGGCGATCGAGTACGCGGTCCAAGCTGGGAGAGCTCAGATTGTTCCTTTTATATGGCTTCTTCCGCTGACCGGACTTGGAGCCACTGAATCCGGCATTGACCGCCGTGTCATCAGTATTGTGACCATTGTTTCGACGCTTATGCCTGTTGCGTCGGAGCTTGCCGTTGCTATTCTTGGCTTCGGAGGTGACAGGTTCGCTTGCATTATGATTGCTACGGGCTAGCCAACTATCTTCGCCCGCACAAAAGCGGGTCATAAGTGTCGTGAGGGCTGCCATGGACTTCGGCTTTTCTTGGCTGAGGTGTCGTGCGAGCCATTCGTCGCGGATGCTGTGCTTAAAGACCGGTAGGGCTTTGGCATCCGGGCAGTTGATGATCTGGTTCTTTTTAGTTAAGAACCTTGTCTAGAATTTCCTGGCTGACTCTCCGGGCTGTTGAACTATGTGACTTAAGTCATCGACATCTCGAGGTCGGACGTATGTACCTTGGAAGTTGTCGCGGAAGGCATCTTCCAAGTCCTCCCAGCTGCCAATGGAGTTTTCAGGCAGGCTGTTCAACCAATGTCGAGCTGGTCCCTTGAGTTTTAGCGGGAGGTATTTGATGGCATGAAGATCATCACCACGGGCCATATGAATATGGAGAAGAAAATCCTCAATCCATACCGTGGGATCCGTTGTTCCCTCATAAGATTCGATATTCACGGGTTTAAACCCTTCCGGGAATTCATGCTCCATTACTTCATCAGTGAAGCAGAGGGGGTATGCAGCGCCTCTATATCGGGCCAGGTCGCGACATAGTTCGGATGGAGTCCGTCTGTGGCTTTCGGCATGGGCGTGATTATGCTTGTCATGTTTGGCTTGATAGCCATCATCGCGCGTCGGGGCATGCCCCCGTGATCCGTAGATCAACCTGGCCGGACCTGCTCTATTCTTCAGGTCCTGCCGCAGGTCATATGTGCATCCCCGAGCCGTTGTGTCACTACCTTTACGGCGAGATAGTATGGGCCGGTGATCGGCTTGAGTTGGTGTTTTGTCTCGGCCACGTGGTGGTCGGTCAGCCGCATTACGTCTTGCTTGTACGGGCTCAAGTGTCTCGTCATCGAATTGAGGTATCAGTTTACACTTCGGGTAACTTTTGGTTGGGCGCACGAGGTCGTATTCCTCGCCTACCAGGACATTAGTCCATCTGTCGTTGAGTAGATCTTGATTAGCTTGAAGTTGCTGTTGTTTCTTTTCCAGACTCCTTGTAGTGGCTATTAGCCGTTGCTTAAGCGCTCCTGCTCAAGAGGTTCCTCAAGAACGATAAAGTCTTCGTCGCCGAGGCTCACCTCATCCTCGGAGAGTGGAAGGTAATTGCTGTCCTTCGAGTCTTCGTTTGCGGCCTGTTCATCAGGGCTAACTTGCCCATCCTCCCGATCGTCTTGTTCAGAGTTTTGCTCGACGGGGTTTTCTTGGTCTTTGGCATCATCCGGAGTATTGTTGTCTCTCGTGCCGGTATTGTTGTCTTTGCTGCGGCATGATTTAGAGCGGCGTCGTCGGTGTTTTGGTTGTATCTCGGGAGGTTTATCATTTACTGGATTTTTCTCATTATCTCCGTCACCCTCCTTGGGTGTATCCACCATGTACACGTCATATGAAGAGGTGGTTGTCCAGCGTCCGGTAAACGGCGGGTTTTGGGCCTGCTCTTCTCCGGCATCGTCGTCCATACCGTCGATGTCTTCGGAGCCGTAATCAAGCATGTGAGTTAAGTCCTCGACAGTGGCGATGAAGTGGGTGGTAGGTGGGACGTAAAATTCCCCGTTCTCAGCCCCTAGTCCGGGTTGAGCGTAGTTCGGACATTGCTCCTTCGTAATGAGGAGGGATCACATCAAGTCAGAGCCTCGCTTAAAAGCGAGGTTTGGCCAGGGAGAAGTGAATCCTAGAGTACGGTAGGAAGGGGATTCCTCGTTCGAGCTCACACGATGCTGACTCCGAGAGTTCGGTGCTAGTGTCCGAGGAAGAGTTCGGCTTTGTGATGGTTGCCAGCGATACTGCTTCCTTCGGCTCTCCCGTACTGGGCTTAGTGGCCACAGATAGTCCGGCGGGTTTAGAAATCCCGTCTTCGGACCTGGTGACGCGCTCCGACTCTAAGGCTAGAGTGGAGGTTGGGGTCGTGAATCCTTGGAAGATCAAGTCTCCTCGGATGTCAGCGACATAATCCAAGTTTCCAAAACTAATCTGGTGACCTGGGGCGTAGCAGTCGATCTGCTCTAGATGGCCAAGCGAGTTGGCCCACAGTGTGAAGCTGTCAAACACAAAGATCTGACAGGGGAGGAAAACCTCCCCCGGGGCAGCATTATTGTAGATGATTGATGGAGCCATCGAACCTTATGGTGACGATGCAGTGGAACTCTCAATGAAAGCACCAATGTCGGTGTCAAAACCGGCGGATCTCGGGTAGGGGGTCCCGAACTATGCGTCTAGGGTCGATGTTAACAGGAGGCAGGGGACACGATGTTTTACCCAGGTTCGGGCCCTCTTGATGGAGGTAATACCCTACATCCTGCTTGATTGATCTTGATGAGTATGAGGATTACAAGAGTTGATCTATCACGAGATCGTTGTGGCTAAACCCTAGAAGTCTAGCCTGTATGATTGTGATTGCCTCTACGGACTAAACCCTCCGGTTTATATAGACACCGGAGGGGCCTAGGGTTGTACAGAGTCGGTTTACAAAGGAAGGAATCTACATATCTGAACACCAAGCTTGCCATCCACGCAAAGGAGAGTCCCATCCGGACATGGGAGGAAGTCTTCTGTCTTGTATCTTCATAGCCCATTAGCGTGGCCCATGTTACATAGTCCGGACGCCCGAGGACCCCTTAATCCAGAACTCCCTCAGCGGTGCTGACGCGCTCCCCCGCATGATGTCCCATGTCGTCCATCACCACCAGCTACATCTCGGACTCCGCCGCCACCCTGCCTGCACTGAGCAGCGTCCTCGACCTCGCGCGTGATCGGCTTGATCACCCGCTCGCCGCCGCGATCCGCCTCATCTATGCCGCGTGATCGACCTGGCCTGTCGGTTCCTCGCTCCTCCACAGGTCCCACGAAGTTCATCCCCGAGTTCAGCGCGCCCCTCCACCGTTCGAGCAATATGTCGCCGTTGTGTCGCCCCGTTGGGCCCAGCGCCACCGCCCCGTGGATCTCCTCGCGGCTACATCAACCTGCGCGTCGCCCCTTCAAACCGTAGTTTCGTGATACGCGGTCCCCACCACCGCCTCGAGGAAGCCACCCCGTGATTGATTATTAGGAAAGATAGGATAGCGTAGAATATTATTCTACCTTGTCTTGTACTCTAAGTAGATCATTATACTCCTATATATATATGCCCACAAGCTCAAGCAATACAATCAACCATTTGACCAGTCTCTCTCTCCCTTCTAACAAAGAGATCTAGAGTAACGACAATTGACTACTATTTAGGTATATAGGGTTAGGGTTGAGGTACTTCGACTGCCCCCAAGGATCACGGAGACGTTGAGCTTGGATGTGTTGTGGATGGTGACGATGATTTTGTTATGTGTGGACAATGTACACAAAAATTAGAAAGATTTGTTCTATATGTTGAATGTTGCATCTTATTAACACTATTTAAGCCCCGTTTGGAACCCATGATAGAAAAGAGATACAAGATTTGAGGTGGAGTCTTTTCCAAAACTTTCGAGGAGTCAAGACCTATGTTTTTATAGTAAAGTGGAGTGTGTGCTTTTGTTTGAACGGAATGTTTCATAACTATTTTTATCTTGCAACTATCAAATATAGCATACTGAAACCTAGGTGTTGAGAATCACTAGGACTATTCAAATTTCAAACGTGTAAAAACATTTCTAAAAGTAAATGGAGACATATATGGGTTCAGTAATCAGAACTAAACTACTACATGTACGATGCCTTAGGTCCGATCTTAGTATGGCACAGAATCCAGTTATGCGCTGCATTTTTTCCTAGGTCTGGTTGATTAGATCTTCGTCGCCATATGAAAATCGTATGAAAGGCATCCTATCGTTGCAATCAAAAATTGAGAAAAGAGAAAAGTGGTCCTAGTTAAATGCACCCTCCATGCCGCAATAAAAAAGAATCATAGCATTCATTAGGTTTTAGTTCTAGTAGATCTTTAGAATTCATTTAGTGACACGTGATGTAAATGTGCACTGACCGAACCATGTTACAAACGATGGCATGAACGGTGGAGCAAACGTAGTGCCACGACAAAGTAGAGAACGCTGGAGGAAGAGAGACATAAGTTCTTGGCTATGTTTCAGACAATTTTTAGAATAGTCACAAACATGCACTATATAAGCAGACCGTTAATTTGGATAGTAGCGGAAAAATATTCACAACTTCTGGGCTTAAGTGGTGTTAAGAACGGGTTCATTACAGACGTGTGTCATGTTGTACCTGCTAACTAGCAAGTGGTGCTCTCCTAAGTTCCTTGGATGCCGCCTCCCAAGTCCCAACCTGCCCGTGGTGGCTACAGACCGGCACTCGCAACAACCTTGACCCCTTTCAGCAGGAGACTCGGTGTCGGAGGCGAGTCGCACTCACGAGAACTTGGATGGTCTCTTAAAAATCTTATCAATTCATGGGTTATGCAAGGTGTGCTTAGAGTGCCGATGATAAATCACCAAATCATGTGTGGCGTGCTAATCAGACGGACATGAGAGGATAGTGCATTTTAAAAGAAAATAGAAGTAGTGGGATTTATAAGTTACTCCACACTAAGACCAGCCTAAGCACATCATGCATTTTCAGCGGTGGAATGTACTACCTTTGTACTAAAATATAAGATGTTTTTGTAGTTTAAATTAAATTGTAAAAACATCTTAAATTCTGGTACGATATCATAATTATTTTTGTCATGGCATTATCAAATATAGTTATCTTGAAATCTTGTTTGTGTTTAGGTGTTGAGAAACACTTCGATTATCCAGAATTCGAAATCATTCATACAATGAAATGAAACATAACTTCTTAATCAAAGATTAACAAGAGAAGAAAAATGGTCCTAATAAAATGTGTCCTCTATATTGCGACCGAACAAAAGAATCATCAGCATTCATTTTCTTTTAGTCCTCAAAATCTATAGCATTCATTGAGTGACACACAAATTCTTAATGCGCGCCAACCGAACCTTGCTATAAGTGACGACTTTAATGCAGCACTGCTCCATTTCGTCAACTCGGCATCATTGCAGCTTGTCCGGTTGCATACGCCTGGCGTGGACCAGCTAGGTGTCTCTGTTCACCAGTATGTCTCAACTAGACAAGACGGTGTAAGATGGCACGAACATGCAAATTTTGGAGAGGATCCACGACAGAGGCGGAGGTTGCTATGGGATGGGCAAGTGGATGACTCGGAGTCGGAGGTGCACGCCAAGTAACCAGGTGAAGGAAATATGCCCTAGAGGCAATAATAAAGTTATTATTTATTTCCTTATTTCATGATAAATGTTTATTATTCATGCTAGAATTGTATTAACCAAAAACATAATACATGTGTGAATACATAGACAAACAGAGTGTCACTAGTATGCCTCTACTTGACTGGCTCGTTAATCGAAGATGGTGGAGTTTCCTAGCCATGGACATGAGTTGTCATTTGATTAACGGAATCACATCATTAGGAGAATGATGTGATTGACTTGACCCATTCCGTTAGCTTAGCACTTGATCGTTTAGTATGTTGCTATTGCTTTCTTCATGACTTATACATGTTCCTATGACTATGAGATTATGCAACTCCCATTTACCAGAGGAACACTTTGTGTGCTACCAAACGTCACAACGTAACTGGGTGATCATAAAGGTGCTCTACAGGTGTCTCTGAAGGTACTTGTTGGGTTGGCGTATTTCAAGATTAGGATTTGTCACTCTGATTGTCGGAGAGGTATCTCTAGGCCCACTCGGTAATACACATCACTTAAGCCTTGCAAGCATTGCAACTAATGAGTTAGTTGCGGGACGATGTATTACAGAACAATTAAAGAGACTTGCCAGTAACGAGATTGAACTAGGTATTGAGATACCGACGATCGAATCTCGAGCAAGTGACATACCGATAACAAAGGGAACAACGTATGTTGTTATGCGATTTGACTGATAAAGATCTTCATAGAATATGTGGGAGCCAATATGAGCATCCAGGTTCCGCCATTGGTTATTGGCCGGAGACGTGTCTCGGTCATGTCTACATAGTTCTCGAACCTGTAGGGTCCGCACGCTTAAAGTTTCGGTGACGATTGTATTATGAGTTTATGTGATTTGATGTACCGAAGGTAGTTCAGAGTCCCGGATGAGATCGGGGACATGACGAGGAGTCTCGAAATGGTTGAGACATAAAGATCGATATATTGGACGACTATATTCAGACATCGGAAAGGTTCCGAGTGATTTGGGTATTTTCAGAGTACCGGGGAGTTACGAGAATTCACCGGGAGAAGTATTGGGCCTTATTGGGCCATACGGGAATAGAGGAGAGAGGCCAAAAGGAAGGAGGCGCCCCCCCCCCTGTGATCCGAATTGGACAAGGGGTGTAACCCCTTTTTCCTTCTCCCTCTCCCCCTCTTTCCTTCTCTCCTACTCCGGAAAGGAAAGGGGAATCCTACTAGGACTTGGGAGTCCTAGTAGGACTCCCCACACTTGGCGCGCCCCCTCTAGGGCCAGCCTCTCCTTCCCTCCTTTATATACGGGGGCAAGGGGGCACCTCTAGACACTACAATTGATCTCTTGGATCTCTTAGCCGTGTGCGGTGCCCCTCTCCACCATAGTCCACCTCGATAATATCGTAGCGGTGCTTAAGCGAAGCCCTGCGTCGGTAGAACATCATCATCGTCACCACGCCGTCTTGCTGACGGAACTCTCCCTCAAAGCTCGGCTGGATCAGAGTTCGAGGGATGTCATCGAGCTGAATGTGTGCTGAACTCGGAGGTGCCGTACGTTCGGTACTTGATCGGTTGGATCATGAAGACGTACGACTACATCAACCGTGTTGTGATAACGCTTCCGCTTTCGGTCTACGAGGGTACGTGGAGAACACTCTGCCCTCTTGTTGCTATGCATCACCATGATCCCGTGTGTGCGTAGGAATTTTTTTGAAATTACTACGTTCCCCAACAGTGGCATCCGAGCCAGGTTTTATGCGTAGATGTTATATGCACGAGTAGAACACAAGTGAGTTGTGGGCGATATAAGTCATACTGCTTACCAGAATGTCATACTTTGGTTCGGGGGTATTGTTGGATGAAGCGGCCCGGACCGACATTACGTGTATGCTTACGCGAGACTGGTTCTATCGACATGCTTTGCACACAGGTGGCTGGCGGGTATCAATTTCTCCAACTTTAGTTGAACCAAGTGTGGCTACGCTCGGTCCTTGAGAAGGTTAAAACAGCACTAACTTGACAAACTATCGTTGTGGTTTTGATGCGTAGGTAAGAACGATTCTTGCTCAGCCCATAGCAGCCACGTAAAACTTACAACAATAAGGTAGAAGACGTCTAACTTGTTTTTGCAGGGCATGTTGTGATGTGATATGATCAAGGCATGATGCTATATTTTATTGTATGAGATGATCATGTTTTGTAACCGAGTTATCAGCAACTGGCAGGAGCCATATGGTTGTTGCTTTATTGTATGCAATGCAATCACCCTGTAATGCTTTACTTTATCACTAAGCGGTAGCGATAGTCGTAGAAGCATAAGTTGGTGAGACGACAACGATGCTACGATGGAGATCAAAGTGTCGTGCCGGTGACAATGGTGATCATGACGGTGCTTCGGATATGAAGATCACAAGCACAAGATGATGATGGCCATATCATATCACTTATATTGATTGCATGTGATGTTTATCTTTTATGCATCTTATCTTGCTTTGATTGACGGTAGCATTATAATATGATCTCTCACTAAATTATCAAGGTATCAGTATTCTCCCTGAGTATGCACCGTTGCAAAAGTGGGAGACTGAAGGAAATATGCCCTAGAGGCAATAATAAAGTTATTATTTATTTCCTTATTTCATGATAAATGTTTATTATTCATGCTAGAATTGTATTAACCGAAAACATAATACATGTGTGAATACATAGACAAACAGAGTGTCACTAGTATGCCTCTACTTGACTAGCTCGTTAATCGAAGATGGTTGAGTTTCCTAGCCATGGACATGAGTTATCATTTGATTAACGGGATCACATCATTAGGAGAATGATGTGATTGACTTGACCCATTCCGTTAGCTTAGCACTTGATCATTTAGTATGTTGCTATTGCTTTCTTCATGACTTATACATGTTCCCATGACTATGATATTATGCAACTCCCATTTACCGGAGGAACACTTTGTGTGCTACCAAACGTCACAACATAACTGGGTGATTATAAAGGTGCTATACAGGTGTCTCAGAAGGTACTTGTTGGGTTGGCGTATTTTGAGATTAGGATTTTTCACTCCGATTATCGGAGAGGTATCTATGGGCCCACTCGGTAGTACACATCACTTAAGCCTTGCAAGCATTGAACTAATGAGTTAGTTGCGAGATGATGTATTACGGAACGAGTAAAGAGACTTGCCAGTAACGAGATTGAACTAGGTATTGAGATACCGATGATCGAATCTCGGGCAAGTAACATACCGATGACAAAGGGAACAACGTATGTTGTTATGCGGTTTGACCGATAAAGATCTTCGTAGAATATGTGGGAGCCAATATGAGCATCCAGGTTTCGCTATTGGTTATTGGTCAGAGACGTGTCTCGGTCATGTCTACATAGTTCTCGAACCCGTAGGGTCCGCACGCTTAATGTTTCGGTGACGATTGTATTATGAGTTTATGTGATTTGATGTACCGAAGGTAGTTCGGAGTCCCGGATGAGATCGGGTACATGACGAGGAGTCTCGAAATGGTCGAAACGTAAAGATCGATATATTGGACAACTATATTCGGACATCAGAAAGGTTCCGAGTGATTCGGGTATTTTCGAAGTACCGGGGAGTTACGGGAATTCATCGGGAGAAGTATTGGGCCTTATTGGGCCATACAGGAATAGAGGAGAGAGGCCAAAAGGAAGGAGGCACGCGCCTCCCTTTGGTCCGAATTGGACAAGGGGTGCAACCCCTTTTTCCTTCTCCCTCTCCCCCTCTTTCCTTCTCTCCTACTCCGGAAAGGAAAGGGGAATCCTACTAGGACTTGGGAGTCCTAGTAGCACTCCCCCCACTTGGCGCGCCCCTCTTGGGCCGGCCTCTCCCTCCCTCCTTTATATACGGGGCGAGGGGCGGCTCTAGACACAACAATTGATCTCTTGGATCTCTTAGCCTTGTGCGGTGCTCCCCTCCATCATAGTCCACCTCGATAATATCGTAGCAATGCTTAAGCAAAGCCCTGCATCGGTAGAACATCATCATCGTCACCACGTCGTCGTGCTGACAGAACTCTTCCTCAAAGCTCGGCTGGATCGGAGTTCGAGGGATGTCATTGAGCTGAACGTGTGCTGAACTCGGAGGTGTCGTACGTTCGGTACTTGATCGATCGGATCGTGAAGACGTACGACTACATCAACCGTGTTGTGCTAACGCTTCCGCTTTTGGTCTACGAGGGTACGTGGAGAACACTCTGCCCTCTCGTTGCTATGAATCACCATGATCCTGTGTGTGCGTAGGAATTTTTTTAAAATTAGAATGTTCCCCAACACCAGGCACATACACCCAATCTGGTCCGTACACCCAACCGAACACGTACACACAGCCATGCACGTACACCTAGCAACCAGATTTGTACACCCGCCAACCAGAGCAGGCCGGCGATGAAGACCTTGATCCAGAGGAATGGCTGGCCGATCCAAAGAAGATCAAATGACGGGTAGAGGAGAAAGTTTCAACAAGAAGGAGGACAATTTTTTTTGTGATGCGCGATTAGTCACTAGCATTGATCCAATCCATGACACAGAGCAAAAGGGAGCAATATATTGGGCCAACATTCATAATTTGTTCCATGAGCACAAGAATTTTGAGCCCTACAGCAACCAACTCATCCACAATCGTGGGACAAAGTGGCTCAACCATCGATGGTACACCATCAAAGAGGCCATGAGTAGATATTGCGGCTATTTGAACAATTAATTAGTCATTGGCCAAGTGGTGCGCTAATCACCGAGCAAGTTATTATATGTATTGGTTATTTGTCTGGATATGCAACTTGTTAGCCAAATATACTCTATGTGTTGGTCATTTGGCAGGATATGCAACTTGTTGACAATATTTTTCTTTCTAGCCCTCCCGTGCGTGCAACTTGTTCTTGATGGTGGAGAAGAGGAGCTTTGTCCTGATGCATTGTTGGTTGAAAGTTGAATGGGACACCCATATAAGAACTATTCATTGCCAAATCCATCAAGAACCCCGACATCGGTACTAATTAAGAAGCGGGTGATCCAACCAACCCAACAAAAGAGCCACCTAAGAAGGTTCAAAGAGTTTTCCGGGGAAAGAAGTGAGAGGACTAGAAGGAGAAGCGATAAGGGGCGGCGGCCAAGATGACGGAGAGGTTAGAGGACATCCCAACAAAGAAGGACAAGTCATGTGTCAAGAACTCCGGTTTGAAGGAAGAAAAGAAGGCCTATAGGTTTAACATCTTGATGGCGGCGACCGAGAAGAAGCTCAACCTCGAAGAGAAGAAGACAAAGCTCGAAGAGATGTGGGTTGACATCACGGCCACTTTATAGGATACGGAGATGTTGACCATGAAGATGGAGGACTTGGATGATGATGCAGCGATGATCGTGCATGCCGTCTGTGTGAAGATGTTGAAGTACTTGGCGGCCAAGCTGGAGGCGATCGAGAAGGAGCCGAATGGTGAGGAGGAGGCGGTAGCAAAGTGAGCGCGGAGTCTCAAATAGCTGGTCAGGCAGGTAAAATTTCCCCTTTTGCATAAACTCGTGGGCTGATACTTTTGTGATCGGGTGCATGTCAATACTATGAACATCCACCTCTTTTTGTTTGTATTTACAATTATGAAAACGACACTTCAAATTGCTCTCATATTGCTATGCACTTGAAATGAAACTGACTAAACCTGGGTGGATGTTTAGGGGATGCAATGGTCGGCTCACACATCCATGTCCACGGACTTGTCTGGACTAGTTCTGTAGACAAATAGTGTGTCCATTTTAAGCATCGGCGTTAGAGATGCCATTAGAATCCAAATGGAAGCCATTGTATCGAGGAGATAACAAATGGGAATTCTAGGATTGAGTGACAAAGCTGATGTGTTAGAATTCAACTGGGAATTGCCACACACTACCTCACTTGAATTTTGAGGTTGTATTTCTCTGACAGTGTCTTTGCAAATGTTATTCCATGCGCGGGCCAGAGAGAATAGCAAAAACTATCACATTTCGAGTTCAATTTCTGGTTTGCTGTCATATTCCTTGGGCGCCACAAAATCTATCATTTTTAATTAATTTCCTTAATAAACACTTATGAGATGGACTGAATTAATTCTATTTTTGGCGTGTTGGGTCCACCAGTAAGCGCTGATCTAGCACAAGATGGTCAACACAGTTTGTTGATTTTAGATTGTACGGAGAGCCCACCCATCAGCACCCTTATCTCTCCCCAAACCTTCTTCTTATCTTGTGAGGCATTCCATCAAATAGTTGTGCATGGGGTGACAGTCGTCGGCGAGGGCTTGGTCGTGGCGCTCGTGGGAGTGCGGGCCACAAGGAGGCAGTGGCTCGGTTCGTGGAGAAGCTCGTCGGAGCCAACAGAGGGCGACGTCGAGGCTAGGTCGGGTGGCACGGGTGGAGCCCATAGGAGGAACTGCAAGCTAGGACGACACATGCAGACACATTATTGCTCGCCCAAGGCTATGCTCCATATACTTGTCTACCCAATAGAGCACACTATTCATAGTAAAGAATATTGTTCTATACACAGAGAGCATGGATGTTGTGCAGACTGAGCAAATCATGGCAAATGATTAAACTAAGAAACATGTCGATGATGATTTCAGGAATGACAGACAATAATTTACCAGCAAGCATTGTTTGCCAAGATCGCGCACAACTTATTATTAGGAAATGTTTGTGTTATTATAGGCCTTCCCACACAATTAGCCCGTGCACATATTTCTGATTACAGACCTATTTGCCGCGTATCACACACATCTTGTTAAGTTAAACCGTTTCTGTTCTCTTGGCTCAACGCAAACAGTTCATAAGAGTGAACTGTATGCCCTCTATCGCACACACCTTGATCTAGCTTACCGTTTCTGTTGTGTTGTCTAATCACAAATAGTTCATCTGATTGAACTGTATGCCGCATATCGCACACGCATTTATCTGGCTGACCGTTTCTATTGTGTTGCCTCATCGCAACTATAATCTGAACCGTGTTTGATGTCTCCGCCATCGCAAAGGTTTTCTATCATTTTTGACAGTTTTAAGAGTGAACTGTATGCCCTCTATCGCACACACCTTGATCTAGCTTACCATTTCTGTTGTGTTGTCTAATCACAAACAGTTCATCTGACTGAACTGTATGCCGCATATCGCACACGCATTTATCTGGCTGACCGTTTCCGTTGTGTTGCCTCATCGCAACTATAATCTGAACCGTGTTTGATGTCTCCGCCATCGCAAAGGTTTTATATCATTTTTGACAGTTTTATTACATCACCGTTTGCGATTAATGCATCACACATAGTTTTGTCGAAGGGTTTCTGATTATAGTGTCGCTTTAGCAGCATCGTGCAGTGGTGGATCCACCAAAGACCAGCACCGATCGAATCCCGTGAGATCTGCCGGTGACACACCTCCACACTCCCTCCGACAACGCTAAATACATCACTGAAACGGGTCTTGGGGGGAGAACCTTGTCCATCTTCAAGGAGCCGCCAACCCCTCTCTAACACCCTCGATGCGACTTTCCCAATTTGTACTCCAACTCTTGCCGTTTTCGGCGTTAAGTTATATTTATTTTCTCGAGTTCGGGTCTTTGTCTCCGTGTGTTGTTATCGTTGTCATGTATCTCATATCATGTCATCATGTGCATTGCATTTGCATACGTGTTCATCTCTTGCATTCGAGCATTTTCCCCGTTGTCCGTTTTGCATTCCGGTGCTTCGTTCTCCTCCGGTGGTCATTTCTAACTTTCTTTCGTGTGTGGGAATTAAACATTTTCGGATTGGACCGAGACTTGCCAAGCGGCCTTGGTTTACTACCGGTATACCGCCTGTCAAGTTTCGTATCATTTGGACTTCGTTTGATACTCCAACGGTTAACCGAGGGACCAAAAAGGCCTCGTGTGTGTTGCAGTCCAACACCCCTCCAATTTGGCCCAAAACCCACCTAACTCTGCTCCATCATCTAGAGCGTTCGATCACGATCGCATGGCCGAAAACCGCACCTCATTTGGACTCTCCTAGCTCCCTCTATGCCTATTAATAGACCCCCCCATTCCAAATCTCGGATCCCCTCCCCGAAACCCTAGAAATCCACCTCGCGCCGGCCGGGCACGTCCGCCGCCGCCGCCCGCAGCCAACCGCGGCTTGCCACGTGGCCACCCGCCGCCGTCCGCCGCGCCGGCCCGCTCGGGCCCGAGGCTGGCCCTCCACGGCCCGCGCGCCGCCGCCGCCTCCCGCCTGCCTGCGCCGCCTCGCGCCGCCATCCGCCGCCGAGCCGCTCCGCCGCTCCCCGCCGCCGCATCGCCGCCTGCCCGCGCCGCACCGCGCCCGCCCGCTCCGGCCACCGCGGCCGGCTCCGCCCGCCGCCCGCCGCCTGCCGCCCGGCCGCTCGCCGCATCGCCGCCGCCCGCCGTCCGCGCCGGCGTGCGCCGCCAAGTCCGGCCGGCCTCGCCTCCCTTTCTTCTCCCCGCCGACGGATCGACCTCGCCGGAGCAGCCGCCGCCCTCGCCGAATCCGACCTCGGTTCGCGCGCCGGGTCAAACCCTAGATCCGGAGGTCGATTTCTTCCAAGTCCCGGAGATTTTCTAGTCCAAGTGCTCATGTTCATGACCTTGTAACTTTGCATCCGTAGCTCCGATTCATGTATATAGCATATCAAAATATTCATCTCAGAGAGTACATTATTTCTTTCCATTGCATAATTTTCATTTGAGCTCATCTTGATGCCCGAAATTTTGTTAGAAGAGGGCTACTTGAGTTAATTGTCAGATCTGCTACTCCATTTAGCTTTTTGTCATTTTTGCCATGATTAATGTGTGCATGTTATGCCCTGATGCTCTACATATGTTTTGTTAAGGGTTTTGTCATTTTTCCAGAGGTGCAACCCATGTATTTTTGTGATGTGTGTGGTGACTAGTGCAAGCTTGCAAAGTGGTGCACTTGCTAATTCTGTTTTCAGGGACTTAGCAATTCCACAAAGTCCTTGAGCTGTTTATCTCATGATGCCATATGTTCATGTTGTTTCCTAGTGATCTGTGCCTCTTTTGAGGATGATCAGTAAGGATGTTTTGTTAATATTGTAGTGCTCTATCCATCCATGTCTTTGTTTGCAATTATGGAGCACCCTAGCTTGAGTCAATCAAGCTCTACTTTTACTACTTTGTGAATCTGGGCAGATTGTCAACTTGCTTGCAATTTTGCCGATGATGTTGTAGTTGATCCGTGCATGCTATGCTATTGTTCTTGCCATGTCTAGCTTGCATTTTGTGCCTTCTTGATGGATGTATGCTTGTCTTGTCATGACTTGCACCGTAGTGAGTGCATCGAGCTCGTAAACATGCCTACTTGAGTTATATTTCAGCATGCTCCAGTTTTCACTAAGCCTGAAAAGTGATTATGTTTTTGCTATGTTCACATGCTTGCAATTGTATTTTCTGACCCCTTTTGGCTCAAGGTCACTAAGGGACTTTTGTTAAGCTCTTTGAGTAGCTCCATGCCATGCTTTACTTTGCCATGTCCAGGTCCTGTAGCATGTAGTTTTGTTACTCCGAAGAGTGCCATCTGATCTGAAATTCCAGACAAGTGTTAATTTCACTGTGTGAGATGTGTTTGCCATTTGCATTTTTCCCATGCCTGTTTGAACCTGTTAATGGATGAATTGGCCGTAGCTCAGTGCTAGACTTTTGTTAAGCATCTTGAATGCATCCCTGACATGTATCTTGTTGTCATGTTTGGGTGCTGTAGCATGTTCATCTCATTGCATTTAGATGGCTACTTGCTGTAAATCGCAGACCGGTGTCATTTTTGAATTGCTTGCCATTTCCAAACCGTAACTCCGATTCCGACGTTCTTTATATCATTTTCAATCGATTTCATCTTATCTTTCCAGTGGCACACTTGGATTTCCAAGTTGAGGCCAGGTTCATGCATTTTCTGTCATATCTTGCATTTTGCATCCCGCATCGCATCCCGCATAGCATATCATCTTTGCATCATATTGTTTGAGTCTTGCACGTGGTTGATTGTGTCCTTATTGCTTGTTTGTCTTGTTGGGTAGAGCCGGGTGACGAGTTCGCTAACGAGGAGCCCATTGAGTTTGCTTTCGAGGATCCAGTCAACTCTGACAACTGTGCAGGCAAGATGATCATACCCTCGAAATCACTACTATCTTGGCTATGCTAGTTTGCTCGCTCTTTTGCTATGCCAATGCTACGATGCCTACCACTTGCTTTCAAGCCTCCCAAATTTCCATGTCAAACCTCTAACCCACCTTGTCCTAGCAAACCGTTGATTGGCTATGGTACCGCTTTGCTCAGCCCCTCTTATAGCGTTGCTAGTTGCAGGTGAAGATTGGAGGTCGTTCCTTGCTGGAACATTTATTTATTTGTTGGGATATCATTATATTGCTATGTTATCTTAATGCATCTATATACTTGGTAAAGGGTGGAAGGCTCGGCCTCTCGCCTAGTGTTTTGTTCCACTCTTGCCGCCATAGTTTCCGTCATATCGGTGTTATGTTCCCGAATTTTTGCGTTCCTTACGCGGTTGGGTTATAATGGGAACCCCTTGATAGTTCGCCTTGATTAAAGCTTTTCCAGCAATGCCCAACCTTGGTTTTATCATTCGCCACCTAGCCTTTTCTTTCCCTTGGGTTCTGCAGACTCAAGGGTCATCTTATTTTAACCCCCCGGGCCAGTGCTCCTCTGAGTGTTGGTCCAAACTGTCAGCCGCCGGTGGCTACCAGGGGCAACTCTGGGCTGGCCTACCGGAAGTTTAGACAATCTGAGTGTGCCCTGAGAAAGAGATATGTGCAGCTCCTATCGGAATTTGCCGGCACATTCGGGCGGTGTTGCTGGTCTTGTTTTAACCTGTCGAAGTGTCTTGAATAACCGAGATACCGAGTCTGATCAGAACATCTTGGGAGGAGGTCTATTCCTTCATTGACCGTGAGAGCTTGTCATGGGCTATGTTGGGACTGCCCTGTAGGGATTGAACTTTCGAAAGCCGTGCCCGCGGTTATGGGCTGATGGAAATTTGTTAATGTCCGGTTGTAGATAACTTGAACCCTAACTTAATTAAAATGAATCAACTAAGTGTGTTACCGTGATGGCCTCTTCTCGGCAGAGTCCGGGAAGTGGACACGGTGTTGGAGTAATGTTTGCGCAGGTTGCTCTCTAGTTTCTTGCTCGCGCTTTGCCTCCGCTTCTTGCTCTCTTTTGCGAATAAGTTAGCCACCATACTTGCTAGTCGCTTGCTGAGCTCCACATATTTTACCTTGTCTTACCTATAAGCTTAAATAGTCTTGATCGCGAGGGTGCGAGATTGCTGAGTCCCTGTGGCTCACAGATTACTATTACACCAGATGCAGGGCCCGATGATTCCGCTCCAGGTGACCCGTATGAGCTCAAGTGGGAGTTCGACGAGGACTCTCAACGTTACTATGTTTCCTTTCCTGATGATTAGTAGTGGTGCCCAGTTGGGGGTGATCGGGACCGTGTCGCATGTTGGGTTCTCTTTTATTTTGGCGTCGTAGTCGGGCCATGAGTGTTTGGTTGATGTAATGTTATTTATGTACTTGATTGACGTGGTGAGTGTAAGCCAACTATGTTATCTCCCCTTTTATTATCTATTACCTGGGATGTTTGTGAAGATTGCCTAACTTGCGACATATGCCTTCAATGCGATTATGCCTCTAAGTCGTGCCTCGACACGTGGGAGATATAGTCGCATCGAGGGTGTTACAAGTTGGTATCAGAGCCATGTAACACCACCTCCCCCTCCTCCGAAGGCATGGCAAGCTGTGATGGCCGCAACCAATGCAAACACACAGTTGATCATGCAAATTCTTCAAGAGCGCAATCGAGGCAACCAATGGAATCAAGGCAGCAATCAGAATCACTTTGCTTCACTCAACCAGTTCCTTGCTAACGGGCCAAAGACTTTTAGCAATTGTGTTGAGGCAACCGATGCTGACGATTGGCTTGTGGATCTGTGCAAGCATTTCGAGCGTAGTAACGTCAGGCCTGAGGACTTTGTCAAGTTCGCTTCCTTCCAACTCAAAGATCAAGCTGCAGAATGGTTCCAGCAATACAAGGATTCCAGAGGTGGACGTGTTATCACTTGGGATGATTTCCATCGAGATTTCAGAGCTCATCATATTCCCCAGAGCGTGGTTGAAAGCAAGCGTGAGGAATTCCGCAACCTGAAGCAAGGCTCTTTGTCTATCTATGACTACAACAAGTTGTTTCAGAAGCTCACCCGCTTTGCCAAGCAGGACGTCCCTGATGAGAAGAGCATGATATATCAGTTCAGGGGTGGTCTCAGAGAAGAAATTCAGCTAGATCTTGTCCTCTTTGAGCCCTTGAGGTATGATGAGTTCTACAACGTGGCACTGAAGCAAGAGGCTGCTCAGTTGAGGTGTGATGCTTCCAAGAAGCGAGTCAGAGATGTTACTCCTTCTTCCTCTACTCAAGTGGCCAAGCAGCAGAAGTATTGGCTTCCTCCTCCTCCATTCTGTCAGCCGTATCAGCAGAAGAGCAAAGGTGGCAGTGGTTCTTCCCACCCACCCAACCCTGGCTTTCAGAACAAGACTTCGTCTCAAGCTCCAAGATCGAGTGCTCCGTATCACCGTCCGCTTTCAGAGGTCACGTGCAACAAGTGCCAACAGAAGGGTCACTATGCCAACAAATGTCTCAACCATAGGCGTCTTCCTCCTCCTCCTCCTGTCAGATCGGCAAGTACAGCTGTGGTCAAGCATAACCCCAAGTACGCCAAGGTCAATATGGTGAATGCAGCTCAGGCAGAGGATTCATCAGATGTCATCATGGGTAACCTTCCTGTTAACGATGTTCCTGCAAAAGTTCTTTTTGACACTGGTGCATCGCATTGCTTTATCTCGAGACCTTTTGCATATAAGCATGGGTGGTTTTCTCAAGTTATGCATAAGCCATTAGCAGTTGTCTCTCCGGGTAGATGCTTGCTTGCTAACAACGAAGTTCCGGATATTTCTATCTCGATGGGTGATTTCAAGTTTCTGGCTTCTCCAATGATCCTTGGTAACTCGGATATTGATCTTATTCTCGGAATGGATTGGCTTTCTAAGCATAAGGCTCAGCTTGATTGTGCAGCCAGGTAGATTCAATTGACTCATTCGTCTGAGGATGTAATTGTCTTTACCGCTCGGGATAATACCATCCATCTGTTTTCTCTCAATGAAAGGGGTGAACTCGATGCCATCTCGCAAATTCCAGTCGTTTGCGAATATCAAGACGTCTTTCCAGAAGAGCTTCCAGGAATGCCTCCGCACCGGCCAGTTGAATTCGTTATTGATCTTGAGCCTGGCACGGAACCTGTGTGCAAGCGTCCTTACAAGCTCGGACCTGAAGAGTTGAAGGAGCTGAAGAAGCAACTCGATATTCAAGAGAAAATGGGTCTCATCCGGCCTAGTTCTTCTCCGTGGGGTTGTGGTGTTCTTTTTGTGAAGAAGAAGGATGGAACGGACCGACTTTGTGTTGATTACCGTCTAGTGAACAAGAAGACCATCAAGAACAAATATCCACTTCCCAACATCAATGAGCTGTTCGAACAACTCAAAGGTGCCCAAGTATTCTCCAAGCTTGATCTTCGTATGGGCTATCATCAGATTCGAATCCGTGAGCAAGATATTCCCAAGACGGCTTTCAGGATAAGCTTTGGTTCATATGAATACACTGTCATGTCTTTTGGCCTCATCAACGCTCCTCCGACTTTCTCTCGCATGATGAACTTCATCTTCAACGCCTACACCAATGACTTCGTTTTGGTCTATCTCGATGACATTCTGCTTTTCTCGAAGAACAAGGAAGATCATGCCAAGCACTTGCGTTTGGTGCTTGATAAGCTAAGGGAACATCAGTTCTACGCCAAGTTCTCCAAGTGTGAATTTTGGCTCGATGAGGTTCTTTATCTTGGTCATATCATCTCTGCCAAGGGTATTGCCGTGAATCCTGAGAAGGTGTCTGCAATTGTGAATTGGGAACCTCCTCAAAACGTGAAGCAACTCCGTAGCTTCCTCGGTCTCGCAAGCTATTGCCGAAGATTCGTTGAAAACTTTTCTAAGATCGCGAAGCCTCTTTCTAATCTTCTCCAGAAGCACGTCAAGTACGTTTGGTCTCCGGAGTGTGGCATTGCTTTCAACACTTTGAAAGAGTAATTGATCACTGCTCCAGTTCTGACTCCGCCTGATGAATCCAAGCCGTACGAGGTCTTTTGTGATGCCTCTCTCCAAGGTCTTGGCGCAGTATTGATGCAAGAGAAGAAAGTTGTTGCTTATACATCTCGCCAGTTGAAGCCTAATGAGAAGAACTACCCCACTCATGATCTCGAGTTGGCGGCAGTTGTGCATGCTGTTTTGACTTGGAGACATCTTCTATTGGGAAGAAAAGTGGACATTTTCACTGATCACAAGAGTCTTAAGTACATCTTCACTCAGACTAATCTCAACCTCAGGCAAACTCGATGGGTCGAAATGATTCAAGAGTATAATCCGAGTATCGAGTATACTCCAGGCAAGGCCAATGTGATTGCTGACGCATTGAGCAGAAAGGCGTATTGCAACAGTCTGATTCTCAAGCCTTATCAACCCGAGCTTTGTGAAGCTTTCCACAAACTTAATCTGCAAGTTGTTCCTCAAGGTTTCCTCACCAACCTTCAAGTCTTTCCTACCTTGGAAGACCAGATTCGCCAAGCCCAGCTTCTTGATGCTATGGTGAAAAAGGTGAAGATTGGGATTGCCAAGAGTCAACCCAAGTATAAGTGCTACCGCCTTGATGACAAGGACACCCTCTTCTTCGAGGATCGTATTGTTGTACCCAAAGGTGACCTCCGTAAAGTGATCATGAACGAGGCTCACAATTCTCTCCTCTCCATCCACCCTGGGAGCATGAAGATGTATCAGGACCTTAAGCAAGCTTATTGGTGGACTCGAATGAAGCGCGAGATTGCTCAATTCATGAATGAATGTGATGTCTGCAGAAGAGTGAAGGCAGAACACCAAAGGCCAGCATGTCTCCTCCAACCTCTTGCCATTCCAGAATGGAAGTTTGACCACATTGAAATGGACTTCGTGACTAGGTTTCCAAAGTCCAAGCGTGGCAATGATGCTATATTCGTTGTCATCGACAAACTCACCAAAGTGGCTCATTTCCTGCCTATCAAAGAGTCGATCATTGCAACTCAGTTGGCGGAACTCTATACCTCTCGTATTGTCTCTCTGCACGGTATTCCACAAGTGATCTCTTCAGACCATGGCAGCATCTTTACCTCGAAGTTTTAGGATTCTTTTCAGAAGGCCATGGGCACCAACATCCGTTTTAGCACAGCTTTCCATCCTCAAACTAGCGGTCAAGTCGAGCGTGTCAACCAGATTCTTGAAGATATGCTCAGGGCTTGTGTGATCTCCTTCGGCATGAAGTGGGAGGATTGTCTTCCTTATGCTGAATTCTCCTACAACAACAGTTTTCAAGCAAGTTCGGGCAAGGCCCCATTTGAAATTCTGTATGGCAGGAAGTGCCGTACCCCTCTCTACTGGTCTGAAACCAGTGAACGTCAGCTTTTGGGTAATGACTTAATCACAGAGGCAGAGGAAATGTGCAAAGTCATTCGTGATAACCTCAAGGCAGCCCAATCCCGCCAGAAGACCTACTATGATAGTAAGCACCGTGATTTGGCTTTCGAGATCGGAGATCATGTTTACCTCTGCGTCTCTCCTATGAAAGGACTCGTCACTTCGGTATCAAAGGGAAGCTTGCCCCTAGATACGTGGGGCCTTTCAAGATTGTCGGCAAGAGATGCGACCTCGCCTATCAACTCGAGCTTCCTTCAAACTTTGCAAATGTTCATGACGTGTTCCATGTCTCTCAGCTTCAAAAGTGCATCAAGACTCCTGACCGTACCGTCAACTTCGAGGACATTGAGCTCCAAGAAGATCTCTCTTATCCTGAGAACCCAGTTGCTATTCTCGAAGAGACTGAACGCAAGACTCGCAACAAGTCGATCAAATTTCTCAAAGTCAAGTGGTCACACCATTCCGACCGTGAAGCTACCTGGGAATGCGAGGATCACCTCCGTTCTGAGTACCCGGTGTTCTTTCAGTCCTAGATCTCGGGACGAGATCCTTTCGTAGTGGTGGAGTGTTGTAACACCCCGGATGTAACTTTCCCAATTTGTACTCCAACTCTTGCCGTTTCCGGCATTAAATTATATTTATTTTCTCGGGTTCGGGTCTTTGTCTCCGTGTGTTGTTATCGTTGTCATGCATCTCATATCATGTCATCATGTGCATTGCATTTGCATACGTGTTCATCTCTTGCATTCGAGCATTTTCCCCGTTGTCCGTTTTGCATTCCGGTGCTTCGTTCTCCTCCGGTGGTCATTTCTACCTTTCTTTCGTGTGTGGGGATTAAACATTTCTGGATTGAACCGAGACTTGCCAAACGGCCTTGGTTTACTACCGGTAGACCACCTGTCAAGTTTCGTATCATTTGGACTTCGTTTGATACTCCAACGGTTAACCGAGGGACCGAAAAGGCATCGTGTGTGTTGCAGCCCAACACCACTCCAATTTGGCCCAAAACCCAACTAACTCTGCTCCATCATCTAGAGCGTTCGATCACGATCGCATGGCCGAAAACCGCACCTCATTTGGACTCTCCTAGCTCCCTCTATGCCTATTAATAGACCTCCCATTCCAAATCTCGGATCCCCTCCCCGAAACCCTAGAAATCCACCTCGCGCCGGCCGGACACGTCAGTTTCCGGCCGGGCACGTCCGCCGCTGCCGCCCGCAGCCAACCGCGGCTTGCCACGTGGCCACCCGCCGCCGTCCGCCGCGGCGGCCCGCTCGGGCCCGAGGCTGGCCCTCCCTGGCCCGCGCGTCGCCGCCGCCTCCCGCCTGCCCGCACCGCCTCGCGCCGCCATCCGCCGCTGAGCCGCTCCGCCGCTCCCCGCCGCCGCATCGCCGCCTTCCCACGCCGCACCGCGCCCGCCCGCTCCGGCCACTGCGGCCAGCTCCACCTGCCGCCCGCCGCCCGGCCGCTCGCCGCATCGCCGCCGCCCGCCGTCCGCGTCGGCGTGCGCCGCCAAGTCCGGCCGGCCTCGCCTCCCCTTCTTCTCCCCACCGACGGGTCGACCTCGCCGGAGCAGCCGCCGCCCTCACCGGATCCGACCTCGGTTCACGCGCCGGGTCAAACCCTAGATCCGGAGGTCGATTTCTTCTAAGTCCCGGAGATTTTCTAGTCCAAGTACTCATGTTCATGACCTCGTAACTTTGCATTCGTAGCTCCGATTCATGCATATAGCATATCAAAATGTTCACCTCAGAGAGTACATCATTTCATTCCATTGCATCATTTTCATTTGAGTACATATTAATGCCCGAAATGCTGTTAGAAGAGGACTACTTGAGTTAATTGTCAGATCTGCTACTCCGTTTAGCTTTTTGTCATTTTTGCCATGATTAATGTGTGCATGTTAGGCCCTGATGCTCTACATATGTTTTGTTAAGGGTTTTGTCATCTTTCCAGAGGTGCAACCCATGTATTTCTGTGATGTGTGTGGTGACTAGTGCAAGCTTGCAAAGTGGTGCACTTGCTAATTCTGTTTTCAGGGACTTAACAATTACACAAAGTCCTTGAGCTGTTTATCTCATGATGCCATATGTTCATGTTGTTTCCTAGTGATCCGTGCCTCTTTTAAGGATGATCAGTAAGGATGTTTTGTTAATATTGTAGTGCTCTATCCATCCATGTCTTTGTTTGCAATTATGGAGCACCCTAGCTTGAGTCAATCGAGCTCTACTTTTACTACTTTGTGAATCTGGGCAGATTGTCAACATGTTTGCAATTTTGCCGATGATGTTGTAGTTGATCCGTGCATGCTATGCTATTGTTCTTGTCATGTCTAGCTTGCATTTTGTGCCTTCTTGATGGATGTATGCTTGTCTTGCCATGACTTGCACCGTAGTGAGTGCATCGATCTCGTAAACATGCCTACTTGAGTTATATTTCAGCATGCTCCAGTTTTCACTAAGCCTGAAAAGTGATTATCTTTTTGCTATGTTCACATGCTTGCAATTGTATTTTATGACCCCTTTTGGCTCAAGGTCACTAAGGGACTTTTGTTAAGCTCTTTGAGTAGCTCCATGCCATGCTTTACTTTGCCATGTTCAGGTCCTGTAGCATGTAGTTTTGTTACTCCGAAGAGTGACACCTGATCTGAAATTCCAGACAAGTGTTAATTTCACTAAGTCTGAGATCTGTTTGCCATTTGCATTTTTGCCATGCCGGTTTGAACCTGTTAATGGATGAATTGGCCGTAGCTCAGTGCTAGACTTTTTGTAAGCATCTTGAATGCATCCCTGACATGTATCTTGTTGTCATGTTTGGGTGCTGTAGCATGTTCATCTCATTGCATTTAGATGGCTACTTGTTGTAAATCGCAGACCGGTGTCATTTTTGAATCGCTTGCCATTTCCAAACCGTAACTCCGATTCCGACGTTCTTTATATCGTTTTCAATCGATTTCATCTTATCTTTCCAGTGGCACACTTGGATTTCCAAGTTGAGGCCAGGTTCATGCATTTCCTGTCATATCTTGCATTTTGCATCTTGCATCGCATCCCGCATAGCATATCATCTTTGCATCATATTGTTTGAGTCTTGCACGTGGTTGATTGTGTCCTTGTTGCTTGTTTGTCTTGTTGGGTAGAGCCGGGAGACGAGTTTGCTAATGAGGAGCCTGTTGAGTTTGCTTTCGAGGATCCAGTCAACTCTGACAACTGTGCAGGCAAGATGATCATACCCTCAAAATCACTACTATCTTGGCTATGCTAGTTTGCTCGCTCTTTTGCTATGCCAATGCTACGATGCCTACCACTTGCTTTCAAGCCTCCCAAATTGCCATGTCAAACCTCTAACCCACCTTGTCCTAGCAAACCATTGATTGGCTATGGTACCGCTTTGCTCAGCCCCTCTTATAGCGTTGCTAGTTGCAGGTGAAGATTGGAGGCCGTTCCTTATTGGAACATTTATTTACTTGTTGGGATATCATTATATTGCTATGTTATCTTAGTGCATCTATATACTTGGTAAAGGGTGGAAGGCTCGGCCTCTCGCCTAGTGTTTTGTTCCACTCTTGCCGCCCTAGTTTCCGTCATATCGGTGTTATGTTCCCGGATTTTTGCGTTCCTTACGCGGTTGGGTTATAATGGGAACCCCTTGATAGTTCGCCTTGATTAAAGCTTTTCCAGCAATGCCCAACCTTGGTTTTACCATTCGCACCTATCCTTTTCTTTCCCTTGGGTTCTGCAGACTCAAGGGTCATCTTATTTTAACCCCCGGGGCCAGTGCTCCTCTGAGTGTTGGTCCAAACTGTCAGCCGCCGGTGGCTACCAGGGGCAACTCTGGGCTGGCCTACCGGAAGTTTAGACAATCTGAGTGTGCCCTGAGAAAGAGATATGTGCAGCTCCTATCGGGATTTGTCGGCACATTCGGGCGGTGTTGCTGGTCTTGTTTTAACCTGTCGAAGTGTCTTGAATAACCGAGATACCGAGTCTGATCGGAACGTCTTGGGAGGAGGTCTATTCCTTCGTTGACCGTGAGAGCTTGTCATGGGCTAAGTTGGGACTCCCCTGCAGGGATTGAACTTTCGAAAGCCGTGCCCGCGGTTATGGGCAGATGGGAATTTGTTAATGTCCGGTTGTAGATAACTTGAACCTTAACTTAATTAAAATGAATCAACTGAGTGTGTTACCGTGATGGCCTCTTCTCGGCGGAGTCCGGGAAGTGGACACGGTGTTGGAGTAATGTTTGCGCAGGTTGCTCTCTAGTTTCTCGCTCGCGCTTTGCCTCCTCTTCTCGCTCTCTTTTGCGAATAAGTTAGCCACCATACTTGCTAGTCGCTTGATGTAGCTTCACATATTTTACCTTGTCTTACCTATAAGCTTAAATAGTCTTGATCGTGAGGGTGCGAGATTGCTGAGTCCCTGTGGCTCACAGATTACTATTACACCAGATGCAGGGCCCGATGAGTCCGCTCCAGGTGACGCGTATGAGCTCAAGTGGGAGTTTGATGAGGACTCTCAATGTTACTATGTTTCCTTTTCTGATGATCAGTAGTGGTGCCCAGTTGGAGTGATCGGGACCGTGTCGCATGTTGGGTTCTCTTTTATTTTGGCGCCGTAGTCGGGCCATGAGTGTTTGGTTGATGTAATGTCATTTCCCCTTTTATTATCTATTACCTGGGATGTTTGTGAAGATTGCCTAACTTGCGACATATGCCTTCAATGCGATTATGCCTCTAAGTCGTGCCTCGACATGTGGGAGATATAGTCGCATCGAGGGTGTTACACCCTCATCTTTCCAAGTAGGACACAAACTTTAAATGAACTGACAAAAACAACTAAAGGCTGAGCAAGATCCCTCCCGCTGGCAAGAGCCACGTTCCACCGTGCCTCCATGGTCCTAGGGTCACCGAAGATAAGGCGAGCCTGCGATAGTGGGAGGCAAAGAAATTCTAATATTTTTTTCTTCCAGAGAGGTGGCGGGTACGTGCGCAATTAAATAGTGTGCTCTCAATCAAAAAATTGAAGTGCCACTTCCGTTGAACCTTACTTAGGACTATTTATTATTGAGAACAGTTTTTCATAGCAAGAGCTCCATGGTACCTCCATGAACAGTAAAATAAAAATAATAGTAGAAATTCCAAAAATCCTGAACTTTGTGGGGTGGATTATGATGAAATGTTTAGGCGCTTGCAACCTTTTGTGTCCAAATGACATTCTAAGAGTCCATAGAGAAAATAACAAAATTGGTGCTCAAACTTGTGTGTGCTGTTGAGCAGGGTTTTTTTTGAGCTCGTTGGTTGTCATATGGACACTAAAATTTACAAGCACACAAGACATTTGGTCATGGGGTACCATGAAACTCGAGTTACACTACAACTTTGTGTTTTTTATTTTTGAAATTTGCATTTCTACCTTTCATTTTAGGGCAAGGCTACACGCACGGGGAGGAGAATGGATGGTCACGGATTCAATGGACAGCCTGTCGTGGAACAAAACGAAATCACTAGTTGACGAGTACTCGTTGCAAAGATCACCCCGACCTCCCCAGGTTGCGACAAGTGACGCGCTGCATGTGCGCCATTTGTCGCAACCTGAAAGTTTTCCCTCTTATCGTAGATCTGTTTATTCAAAACGTTTTATCTCTTAAACTGTGCGTTCAAATCTCGAACTGCTTTCATCGTTGGATTTCTCGCGTCGAGATTTTCATAACTATATCCCATGTTAATAGGTTTTGATGAATTTTTTTCATGAAAAAAACTGGACGAAAAAACTGAACCGGGTGTATGGGTTTTTTTTCCTTTCTGAAAGAGGCACGCCCGTGACTCTCACGAAATTATAACCGTGACTCTCGCGGAAGGAAAAGGAAGAAGAATAAGAGAAAACGTATTTTTTTTCGTTTCCGATGAGGCACGGCCGTGACTCTCGCGAAAGCACAATCGTGCCTCTCACGAAAGCGTGCCTCTCACGAAAGCAAAATCGTGACTCTCGCGAAAGAAAAAAAAACAAAAAACGTATTTTTTTTCATTTCCAAGAGGCACGGCCGTGACTCCCGCGAAAACACAACTGTGCCTCTCGCGGAAGCAAAATCGTTACTCTCGCAAAAGAAAAAAAACAGAAAACACATTTTTTTCATTTTTGAGAGGCACAGCCGTGACTCTCGCTAAAGCACAACCGTGTCTCTCGCGGAAGCAAACCGGGACTCTCGCGAAAGAAAAAACAACAAAAAACGAGTTTTTTCTGTTTCCGAGAGCCATGGCCGTGACTCTCACGAAAGCAAAACCGTACCTCTCGCGGAAGCAAAACCATGACTCTCGCGAAACAAAAAAAGAAAACGAGTTTTTTCGCGTAATTTTTTCTTTTGAATTTTGTTTATCGAAAAGTTAAGGAAGACCGATGGAAAACCAAAACATTAAAAAAATCCGTTTAAAAAGCCAAAAACGCGTGCAAAATATATATTAAAAAAACAAAATCTGGAGGGATTCCCAGAGCGCGACACATGACGAATGGTAGAGAACCCTAAGGAGCACTCGTTAACTAGTTGCTTTCGGGACAAAACGATCGGAAGACAGGAAGAGGGTTGGGGCCCACCCCAGTGAAATTCAATGGGGGATTGAAGATTAATTGGAAGGTTTTGTAAAGCGCCTTTAAACAGCCCATGAGTGTAGGATTATTGGTCTTTTTACGTATATTTCCCCATAGGCTTGCTTTAAGAATTGTGCTAATCAAAAGATCCCACAAATGATATTCCAGACGGAATGCTTTATCAAGACGCCTCTCTGAGAGATTGTCTAGACGTTACGACGGAATGTTTCAGGGCTGAAGTTGGAAGTTCCACCCGTGAGAATCAGGATTCCGGGAGCAGCATCTGCCGGAGTACCTGGTAGATAGCTCTGAGATACCCCTTGTGCTGCACTTCCTCCGGCAGCCTCAGCATGCTCGCCACCTTCTCGAACTTCTCCCGCGCCAGGTCCACCTCCGCCGGCGACGCTACGGCGGACACCGAACCCGGAACCACCCGGAGGTCCCAATGGAGCTCCGGCGGCGATAGCGCCCACTGCATCGCCCAGATGGAGAGGGGCCGCATGTAGTGTAGCGACCGGTACCCGCCGCCGGCGTCGGACGTCCACGCCTCCGGCGTCTGGAACGCGTACCCGAACCCGTCCCTGCCCCACCCGGCGTCGTGCGCGCCCTTCGCCGTCCGGAACGCCGCCTCCGGCATGCCCTCGTGGAGCATGGCGGCGGCCACGCCGTAGGTGACCCCGACCCACACCTCCTTGGACTGCAGCGACGACGCGTCCACGGCGCCGTCCGGCCGCATCCCGTTCACGGCCCCCACCGCGCCGCCCTGCACGCGCATCACGTTGTAGTCCAGCACCGTCCCCAGCGCGCTGCGTGCCTTCTCCTCCTCCACGACCGGCTCCAGCCCGCACGCGCGCGCGTACCACTGCCCGGCGAGCTGGTCGGCCATGATGGACTTGCTGGTCGCGCCGCCGCTGTTGTCGTAGTCGAAGTAGGAGCCGTTCCAGAGCTCGCCGTCGTACACGCGCTGCGCCCTTTTGTACCGCTCGAGGAAGTACCCCTCCGCGCCGCGGTCGCCGACGATGCGCGCCATGGCGGCCGCCGCCTGAAGGGCCGCGACCCAGAGACCGCCGGTGTACGCGCTGACCCCGGAGACGGACCACAGGTCGAACGTCTGGTCGGGCCGGCCCTCGTTCTCCACCATACCGTCCCCGTCACGGTCGAACTGGTCCATGTACGCCATGGCCAGGTACACCGCCGGCCACGCCGCCGTCGCGAACGCAACATTCCCGGTGGCGGCGACGTCGCGGTACACCTGGAGGACGAACTTGGGGTTGAGGTCCTTCCACCGCGACGGGTCATGGATCATGTACGCGTTCAGCTCGAACCAGGGGTCGGCCAGGCCGATGTCGTGCGGCACGGCGCCGAGCACCTTGCGTGGGACGTCGACGCCGTCGAGCGTGCGCATGGGGCGCGGGTCGTGGAGGAGGACGGCGCGGGCGAAGTCGCGCTGGAGGCTGAGCTCGATCTCCGGGAAGAGGGAGATCAGCGCGAAGGAGGAGTAGAAGTGAACGTCGTAGGTGTTCCACATGTGGTACTCCATCCCCTCCAGGTACAAGAACTGCCCCACGTTCTCCTCGCCGTCGCCGAGAAGGGCCGCGCCGAACGCCGACGATGATTCCAGCCGCTCCTCCGCCGTCGACATTGCGCTCAGGATACCGTCCACAGCGAGATCACCTGCGCGGAACCCGTCGAGAGTGAAGGACTCCGTCGTCGACCCGTACTTTGACGAGGCAAAGCTGGTCTTCTTCGGAGGCAGCCCATCTGTGACAAACGAAAAGTTCAGATTTCGGACCATTGCCGAAGATAAATTTGTGACTTCAGAGTTCAGTCGGATCAGTGTAAATTACCTGTCCAAATGGTGCCTCCAGCGTTGAGATAGTAGAGCTCGTTGAACAGTACAACCGGATACCTGAAAAACAATCATGTCATCACCTGTTCTGTTCTGGAATCAAACTATGACTAATTCAATAATTTGGCGGTTTAATGGGGAAAATATGTCAGTGATTGACACTGAGCTTAATCTGAATTTCTTACCATTCAGGCAGCCTCTTGTCCTGCAGGATAGGCCTCTGCCACTCGTCGATTTTCGACTCCCACTCCATGTGTTCTACACGCAGACACAACAAATATTCAAGAAATCTCAATCTTCAGAGAGATTCAGAAATCTTCATCGACCAAGAACCCTTGGAAATCTCACCGAGAAGGGCGTCGTGAGCCAGTTGTTCTGCGGCGGAGTCTCGATCCAGGCCGAGGAACTTGGTGTACCTCCGGTGGTAGGTCCTCCCGGCGGGGAACTTCACCTCGGGGCACGACCACGAGAGCGCGAACGACACCACGCGCGTGCCCCCCGCCGGCACCGTCGTCGTCGACGCGACCGCCGCCCCAATAGACGATCCAGGCCCCGACGACGCATTCGGCGCCCCGCCGGCGGCCTCACCAAAGGAACCATGTTTCTTGACCTCGTCCCACATGTCCTTGGCCGTGAACTGGTCGCGGCCGCCGGGGCTGGACGGGCCCATCGCGAAGGACGGGCAGCAGGTGACGCGGACGTCGCCGGTCTCCTGCGACGCGATCGCGAACGTCACCGGAGGGTTCCCGTCCGCCGTCCTGTGGCGTAGAAGGACGCCATGGACGCCGTCGCGCGCTCTGCACGCAACAAGGAAGAAGACCTTGTCATTGTCAGAGAGTTTGCTGCCCGTTACCACATCGCATCAAGCGAATTTTGTCGTGCTCGTTACTTGATTCTGGAGTTGATGTGATTCCCCGTCAGTTCTGATTTTCCACCCACGGAATTCTACACGGACGAACATGGAAATTAAGGTCAAATCCTGGCTACAAAGATGTTGTGTCTGTTCTGAAGAGCAGAGTGTTGGCTTTGCACTTACTGCCCATGTGAAGAGCAATGTGACATCCGCAGGTGTGCTCCCAGAATTTTGCACCTGGTGCAAGCATCAGGGATCAAAATTTAAGTACTGAATCGCTCATGTGGCATCATTTGTTTGATTTGCTCAAGAAGAAAATGTACCGTAAAAGTGAAAACCGCGACGGGAAAGCTGCTCTCCTTGTAGTTGTGAGGGATGAAGGGCGATATCTGACGGCAGGTGATCTTGATTTCAGGGTCAGGCTCGCCTACATTGCAATTGTGGAAAATAGAAGGTTAGTAGGTTCTACCAGACAAACTTAATCGGCATTGTTACCGGCGACAACTATGTCTGTCAGGTAAGGAATGTACCATCATATACAGTCCAAGATCTTGGGAACAAGCCATGGTAGTTGCAATTCTTCTCTTTCAGCTTCCAGTCCCAAGACCCGATACCGGCTTTATCTATTCCCCTGCAATTGTGCATCATTTTTTATATGGTATCTCTGGCTGGCATAATCAGATGAACGATATACAGGTGAGATTGTGAGGATTTCACTGCTTACTTGAGGAGATCAGCAGTTGGTGCCGACAACACTGTGGAGTAGCTCTTCCCGCCGGGCCGCGAAACGAATGCCTAGACAGGTGAAAATAAGTGGGCAATATAAGACGTTTTTCCACCATAAATTGAGGATTGCGACTAATGAAAGCAAGTGTAAATTTATTATTACTGAGAACTGGTTGGGCGGATAGGCTTCTCTTCGTATATCCTGGGGAATATTTGAAACTGCTGAAAGTACCCTCTGTAGCTTCTCCCTATGCTTCCTGAACTGAAAAGAAGAAGAGAATGTACTTTGAATAGAACTGTCATCTGAAGTTCAGTCAGCTGCAGGGCCATGCATGAATGTCACAGCACAACCAAGGCAAGTCTCAGAGCAAAATCAGGACCAGAAACATCGAAAGAACTTACCCTAGTCCGCCGAGGGGTACCCCGCGGTAGCAGTTGTCCATCCATTTCCTGAGCGGATCATAGACCGCAATCTTGGCGAAACAAGAGAACAAGTTTTCAGCAATTTCACTGGCTACTATTGAGTACTGACTAGGCAGAATAATTTGCACCGGCATTTCAACTACATGTGCATGCTGGTAGACAGATTAGCTGAATGTTCAGTGACAGAAGAGCGACTCACTTGGTTTTTCGCTATTCCTTCGACGTGTAGTCGAAGCATTTTAAAAATCAAGGGTATCTGCAGCACAGCCATGGTCAGTGTTTATGTTGCAAAGGTAGTACGCATCCTTGGTTCTAAATGCAAAATTTAGAAAGGTACAGTCCATGTGACAGACATGCTTGCTTACAATTGTCAAGACATCAGTGGTCATGCTAAGCATAGCAACCTTCTTGCCTTCATCGTCGAATTTCCTCTGCCAAGTTATTGCTGGTGGCCGAGCACAGTCGACGTGCAAGTGTGGCTGAAGCAAGAACAACCATGTCAGAACATCACAGAAATGAGAAGCCAAAGAAATGGAAGGAGCTGTTTCAGGTCAGGAGCTACCTTTGCTTGCTCAAACCCTGAACTTCCCATCTTCAGAAGCCGATGGAGGAGCTAATTCGACTGGAGTAGATACACATGGTCAGAAGAACTGAACTTCTCATCAGATTTGAAACAGACCAAGAGAACCACCTACATAGGAGGAGGAGAAGAGAAAGTACCTGGACCTGAACACCGCACCCTGAGACGCTCAGCTCGTTGAGGAGCCCCCCGAGGTAGCTGTCTATATAACTCATTCGTCAAGAAGGGGACGAAGACGACGCGACGAAGGAGAAGCGAGGAGCATAACCAGAAGGACTGGCTGGTGGCATCAGATATTCAAATATGCTCAGCTGCGTGGAAAAGTAGGCGCGCACGTCGCAGTCGCGGAAGCTGTTGAATATACGATTCCTGCTCCCCGGTCACGATTCTCGCTCATAAATCTTTTCGGAGAATTGGCCCGATTGCCGCGTCACCACGCCGGAAGGAACAAAGTTTCGCCGGTGCTGCCAAGCTAGCTAGCCGTTCATGGGAAAGACGGGCGCTGGCAGCCTCCGTGATGCGCGCCAGACTGTCGCGTGGTTTCTTGGACTTGTTCCGTCGGAAATCAGAAATAGCAGCCGGGGTGCTGAATTAGTGTAATGTAGTACGTTTTTTGACAAATTCTCTCTGACGAATAGACTACTTATAGTTGAAAAGTTTGAGGCTTTTCGATGAATTAGTTTGGTAGTGATCTAAACGATCTTATATCAGTTTACAGAAGGAAGCACTGCCCCTGACCACTGAGCTGAGAGCTCATCCACTCCCTCGCCCCCGCGTCGCTCCTAGGGGCGGCACGGGCGGAACCCCCAGCGCCGGCACCTCCGCTCCCCCATCCCCTCCATCCCCCTCGCCGTCGCCGGCGCACGTCTGCGGGCAAAGCCCCCTGGCGGCCGGCGGCGGCGGGATCCGCTCTCCCAGCGCAGGTGGTGGTGGGGGGGGGGGGGGGGTCCGGTGCTGCAGGTCCGCGGCTGCTTCGGCGGCCCCGACGTAGATCCGGCCCCTGGCGGCGCTCCGGTGGCTCCTGGCTGCGCGGATCCGGCGAATGGAGGTGCAGGCGGGTGGCTCAGCTGCTCGGCGGCGGCCCATCTGGCGGTGCGGCGACTGTGGCTGGACAGGCGGGTTGGCCGTCTGTCCTGCTCGGTGGGATGGGGCGGGGTGACGGCCCCCCCTCCCTGGCTTGGTGCCCCGGTTCTGGCCGGCCTTGCTGGCCCGGTGTGGCTGGCGGCATGGTGGGTGGTGGGGGGAGGCTCAACCCCCCTCGGCTGTGCGGTGGGCGACCACGGCGGCTTCTTCGCAGCGCCTCTGGTGGCGTCGGCGGACTCCGAAGGCTTCGGCTAGGCGTTTCTCCGGCGTGTGGGGGTGTGGTGGCAGCCCACCTCCCTGCTCAAGTGAAGCTTGGTGGTCTCCGTGGCAGTGCAGTGGTGGGCGCCAGATCTGGCTGGTTTGGCCGGCTCTGGCTCGCCGGCGGTTGCTGGCGGTGAGGATGGCGGCTCCTGCGTGATTGTGGTGTCGTCGTCGCGTAGGAGGTGTGTGGGACAGCAGGCTTGCGGTCCGGTGGTGCTGCATCGCCGGTTGCATGGGGGTGCTCGGTGAGGGGGCTCCGAGCGAAAGCCTAGACGACGCGGCGTCCGGGGACGTCGTTCTTCCTCCTTGGGGGGTCGTCGTGGAGCCTCTCCTTTCCTAGCACCTTCGGACCTTGGCCATCGGGCGAAAGCCTAAGACTCCGGTGTGAGTCGGGCGACGGCGTCGTTCTCCAACATCGCGACCCCCTTGGGGCGTCGCCTTGAAGGTCATCGATCCCCTTCGCGCTTTCCTGGAGCTGGACATGCACGACATCGCGGTCGGTAGGTGCCCGGCTGGCGATGTGGGTGGGTGACGCGGATTCTCGTGTGGCAACGATGGCGGCTATGGGCGGAGTTGGTTTGCAGCTGAGTTTTGGTAGTCGGTCTCATCCGGCGTGTTCGAGGGGTTGTCGTGCTTCACTTTGTCTTCTTGGAGTCGGAGCTGCTGAGGAGGGGCCCTTGCGGCAACGATGACGCGAGGCGGGTGGTCGGTTCTGGCGCTGGCTCAGCGCTTATTTCCTGCAATGCTCGTTGACAGAGTCGGAGCTGCCTGGTAGTCGGCGTGTGCGGTTGACTGTTTGGCATCGGCCGGTGCAGGCCTCGGCGTTTGCTTGTGGCGAGGGCTACTTCGGTGGTCGTCGATGATGGAGTCGGAGTCGCCCTTGTGGAGGTGTGATGACGATGGCACCGGGTTGCAACCTTAAGGGTGTTCTCTCCTTTGGCGACGTGTGTGCGTTTTTGTGTTGGTTGCCAGGTCGCCATGTGTGCCTTATGTGGATGTGTTGTAACGGTTTTCGTCCGGATTTTCGTTAATTAACCGAGTAATTCTCTTTTTCTTTATTAATGAGATGAGGCAAAGCTTTTGTCTCCGTTTTAAAAAAAAATATCAGTTTACAGAAGGAGTGTCATGGAGCTGTGCTGTGTTCAGGAGAATGGTAAGTAGTATAGTAACATCTTATTTTAAGCACACATGGTGGTTAAAAAGGGGGATTGTCTGAGTATGAAATCTACTGGTTGGACTAAAGGTTAGAGCTTGGCACTGGCAGCCACCCAGACCCAGTAGCAATCGTCAGCCGTCGACTTCCAAGTTCCAACCAAGAAAAGTCCAATTCACGTGATATATATCCTGCATGTCCGATCTTGATGATACGTATGCTCGCTTGTTTGTTAAGACACGCAATGGCTTCACGTAGTATTCATGATGGCAACATGGCATCTACAAAGGACATAGTTTTTCCTTTGTAAGCGCGCTAAAATCTAAATATTTTTCCTGGAAAATTAAATTAATTTGTTGAAGTTTTTTATTTTATCGACCCACTAACTATTATTTTAATCCATGTAGCCCTCCCACATTGGCAAGTAGTGCATGACGGTTTACATGCCATGCATTGACCCAATGAACAAAGGAATCCACCCGCAAAAAAAAGAAATCCACCCATAAAAAAGAAAAGAAAAAAAGAACAAAGGAATCCAGAGCCTAACTAGGAGCTGGATCATTCTAAACCAATCGAGAAAACTCTTACATCTGGATCATTCTAAACCAATCAAGAAAACTCTCACATTTACTTTTTGTTATTTTTTAGTGAGAATTTACGCATAAAGTTCCCACAACAAAGCCGAAAAGATAGCCTCACAAAAATTCTCACGTGGGATTGTGAAGACATATCTAGTTTTTGTGTTGATGATGAGAAAGGTGAGAGGCGATTGGTCTAGCGAATCGTGGCTCGTTCTTACCCGCTCCAACTCCTCTGTCCCATCTTTCATGATGGGGATGTGCGGTGACGGTCTACGCCTTGTTGTTTTCATTAGACCATGAAGTCGACGCGGTCGATGATGGCATGGCACAATGATTGTTCTATTGTCGAATTCGGACCCTAGCCCGTGGGCAATGCTCGTCCATGATAACCTTGGGAGGTTTCATCCACGATTGGTCAAGCTGATAAACAACTTCAAGCTCGTTGTTAGTTTGGTATTTTTAGCAGCCATCGTTAGTTTGGTATGGAGACAACTTCCTTTTAGGAAATCTAGAGCCGCAATGTGAGTTACGTGTTGTGATAGACTTGCAACTAGGTCGAGCGAGTTGCATGTCGTGGGTGGACATGCAACTTGGTCGAGTGAGTTGCATGTCACATGCAACTGGGTTGGGCTCATGCAAGTTGTGTGTAGGAGGTGGGCATGCAATTGGATCAAGATTAAGACTAATTGTGTGTTGAGCGTGGACATGCAACTGAGTCGAGCGAGCTTCGGGTCCAAGATGGGCATGCAACTGGGTTAGTTACATTCAAGTTGCATGTGAAAGGTGGACATATAATTGAAGAGTTGTCAAGGGTGGATAGGCAACTAGATCGGGGCTAACTAAATGTCAAGAGTGGACATGCAACGTTAATGCTAAACTACGGGGCTGTTTGGTTTCTAGCCACACATTGCCACACTTTATCACAACTAACCTTAGGCAAATTTGATTAAGTTAGGTAGGTGTTTGGTTCTAGCCACACCTAAGGCAAAAAAATTTTATGAGCGGTGAACCCCACATGTCATAGACACAAGAAGCATGGCAAGATTCCTTTAGCCAAGCCAAAATGTGGCTAACAATTTGAGCAACTCAACTAAGGCAAATGTGACAAGTGTGGCAAAAATCATGTGGCAATATATGGCAAAAATATTCACAATCCAAACAGCCCCTACGTGTAAAGGATGAACATATAACTCGATCGGGTGAGTTGCATCTCATGGGCGAACATGCAATTGGTTCTTAATTGGATAAATTGCATATCAAAGGACCAAACAAGGTTGCGTGTCAAAGTTACACGTATAACATTTTGCAGAAATTCTCCAACCTTTTTCTAATCAACCAATAGTTCAAATTTAAAATAGATTTTTTTCATCCCTGATGTTTCTGGTAATTAACCCTTAATTTATCTTTAAGTTTGATTTCGGCTTTCGCAGAAAACGCCTTGATGTTTCTGGTAATCAACCAACAATCTAGTTTTAATTTAGATTTTCGCTTTCGCATAATCCCGTTGAAGTTCCTGATAATCAACACACAGATCAGTTTTTAATCAGATTTTCTCTTTTGCAGAAAATCCCATGATAATTGGGTTAATCGACCCGCAATACATATCAAATGCTTTAAAAAATTATCCATATCTTTTAAACCTAACTCTAGATTTAACATATTATTATATATGGAATTTGATTAGAAAACCGTGCAGAATCTGGACATGATGTTATTATACCTGTTAACCATTTCAAAAATATTATTTATGGTGCAAGTTTAATCAATAGCGCATAATTCGTCTTTCTTTCATATTGTGCCGATTCAAAATGAAAATGAACATCTCAATAAAATCAGGATTGGAGAGGAAAGAAATCATCTATAATGATGCATAAACGCCTCGCCAAAACCTCATTGGAAAAAAGCAGAATTCTCATCTTATGTCGAGAGAGACGCCTTAGAATTGACAACATTCAAACGTGTTATGATTGTGTGAGCATTGACGCTACCGCCAGTATGGGTGAGCACGAGGATTATTAGGTTAGATGAATGTGGTATATTTTTATTAATACAACACACAGACTCTTTTGCTTGTAGAAATACATACGTGGCAACGGTCAGCCGAGGTAAAAAATAATAATATAAAAAGCACAATGGAACAATGTGCCGGGCCATAGCAGCTGCACGCCCAGTCGATATAAAAAAAACATGAATCTTGATGGTATAAATCGAACGATAAAGAAATTGAGAGATAACCAATTCTCATCTAGGTGAGAATTAAAACAAAGTCTTGTCTAACTCCTACACTATTTGACTAATAAAAGAGAAATCCTTATGTAAAATTTAATGATATAGGAATCATATGAGACATAGTTATTTTTCATCTAGATAAGAGTTAGACACACCTACATAATTATTCTAGGGAGGATGTACGAGAAATACGCTAGTTCATCCCAAACATCATAGAAAGGCCATCATAAGCAACCGAGAAATGAATTTCATGCACGAACATTCTCAATAAAGGGTTGGCATTGCACTGGTCTGTCTTTTCTTTTTGACACAGTACTGACGCAGGCGCTTATATATATGCGCATATACTTATCCCTATGAATGAGTACACGTATATCTTATCCCTATGATCACTTTCAAGAGACTGAGCCGGTATAAATATATTGAAAATAAATGCGAGCATCAGGACTTGAACCTTGATGGGTTGAAGATACCATTGTCTACCTAATCATTCAACCACAGATTGGTTCGCGTGCACTGGTCCGTCTAATAATGATTCCACATTGAAGAAATCGAGTGTATAATTAGACCCGATTGGTTTGAAATTTTTTAGAAGATTTTTAGGCGATATCTACTACGCACAGATTTTTATTGGAATCCCCTACAATTCAAACCTAATTAATAACCCTTAATAACATAACAAAGATAACATTACGATTTGAAGATCTCCACGGCCACTAGCATTAGGTGAAACCACATGAGAATTTCCCAAGGACATTCCAAGATTTAGGGGATGTTTGGTTCAGAGACTTTTTAATCTCAGAGACTAAAAAAAGTCCCTAAAAAATTCCTAGAAACCAAACGGAAGGGACTTTTTCTACAGAGATTAAAAAAAACTCTACTAGAGAGTCTTTTTTAATTAGTCCATGGGATTAGAAAAAATCCTAAGACTTCTGAACCAAACACCCGCTTAAAAATCCAGTCAAGCAAGTAAGCCCTTGTTGAAATGGATGCAGGCACACAAATTAAAAATCCAGTCAAGCAAGTAAGCCCTTGTTGAAATGGATGCAGGCACACAAATTGGGAGAACTACTGTACGTCGGTCCTGATAGATGAACTCATGGTCTGCAGCTAGCCGCGAGAGCGCCTCCGGCGCGAAGCACACCTCTAGCCCCCATGCTCCCACCGCCCCGCGGCCCTCGTACACCATCACCCTCCCGTCCACCTTGTTCGCACCACCGCTCCGCACGGCCACCGGCGGTCCCGCCCCGAAGTCGTTCCCGTACGCGTCGAACCGCGGCGAGTTCTCGGTCACCACCATCGCCGGGTTCCAGAACCCCGCCTGGTACGCGAACCTCGGGTCCTGGTGCCATGAAGTTAGCGAGCCCACCAGCGCTGCCTCGTCGAGCGACGCGATGGCGCTGTTCAGCAGCTGCGCCGTTGTTGGAACTCGCCCACATGATCGATCACATCAAATCACAATGAACACGCACACGCAAAACTTTTATAGCCAAGGGCTTTTGTCGTGCCCTTTGTTTTTCTTTTTTTTATTTTTTGTTTTCTTGCATATGATTTTTACGTGGGCCTGATGTATATAAATAGAGTGTGTCTAGAGCACATCTAGATGTACTTTAGTTATTGCACATCTAAGTGAGTGAATCAATCATAAAAAAGAAGAGAAAAAAAAATCCACACGAATCTCAACGTAAGAACAATAACATAGGACTTAGATGTGCAATACTTATGGCATATCTAGATGTGTTTTAGCAAAACTGATATAAATATGCATAAGGCCACCGACCCAACTACAGCAAGTCCTACACGGACTCTTGACTCATGTAGACTAATACTACTAGGACACGGCTAACTAATCCTAACCAGACTCAACTTGAGGACTTTCCTAAGCTAATTACACGGCCACACTGATATCATGTAGACCTAACATAACACGTCTAATACTTCCTAATCTAGCACAAATACTACTTGGACTTGACGCTTCAAGATTATGCTAACAATCTTTTTTTAATCTTGACATGCCATCTCCTTGTGCTTCTTCTCATCTTGATTGTTGTAGATCATCCCCTGTCGCTCATCCGCTCGCACCACGACAAGTTAAATTGATAGGCTTCATTGACTGCAACAATCTCTTTCCAATTTCAACTTGGTGAATTTATGGACCACCTCAAATATGTCTTGGACTATCCAGCCTCGCCAGTAACATGTGGAAAACCCCACCCGGTGAACTTCATCTTCCATCCTAGCGAGATACAAGCCGACTCCTTGTGGATCACACCACCCCGTGCACTACACCATGCACTCCAGCCTCATGTAGAGACATGGCCTCGTTGAAGAGACTCGCCTTCACTGATTTACCGTCCCTACATAGTTGAACTTGATCCTCTTGTCGAGACACATAGACGACCTGGATGCGCTTCATCTTCAACGCCTCCTCACAGAGACAAGCACTTGGACATGACGACGACGACCGACTGACCAACCGACCGTGCTAACCCGCACGACTCCTTGACTTTAACTCCCGGATGACAATCTTGACGACTTTCCAGCACCGCATCACCGCACCACCGCTCCCGTCAACGATCTCCATCCGCCGCCTTGCCGACGACAGCCCGCCGTCTCCCTCCTTGTCGCTCCATCGAACGACGGTCGCATAATCCTCCTCGTCGCTGCAACACCCAGCGACAACATCGCCCGCCCCGAGGCGCTAGTAGGGGTCGCCTCCTGGGGCAAGCGCGGCTTTGCCTTGAACCTTGCTCTGATACCAATTGTTGGAATTTAACCCACAAGATCGATCACATCAAATCACAATGAACACGCACGCGCAAAATTTTTATAGCCAAGGGCTATTGTCGTGCCCTTTGTTTCTCCTTTTTTTATTTTCTGTTTTCTTGCACATCATTCTTACATGGCCCTGATGCATATAAATATGCATAAGGCCACCGACCCAACTACAGCAAGTCCTACATGGACTCTTGGCTCATGTAGACTAATACTACTAGGACACGGCTAACTAATCCTAACCAGACTCAACCTGAGGACTTTCCTAAGCTAATTACACGGCCACACTGATCATCATGTAGATCTAACATAACACGTCTAATACTTCCTAATCTAGCACAAATACTACTTGGACTTGACGCTTCAAGATTATGCTAACAATCTTTTCCTAATCTTGACATGCCATCTCCTTGTGCTTCTTCTCATCTTGGTCGTTGTAGATCATCCCCTGTCGCTCATCCACTCGCACCACAATAAGTTAAATTGATAGGCTTCATTGACTGCAACAGCTGTCCACACCAGTCCCCTCTCCAGGATCTCGCTGGTCGTGGACCTCGCCGTGGCGCGCACCACGGCGTTCCCTGCGTACGTTCGTGGTACGCGCTTGACACGGCCGCGACACCCGACGAGCACGGTGTACGTCGTCTCTTCCACCGGTGACAGGCGCCGGGCGCGAGACACTGAGCGCCAGACGTGAGCGAGCAGGGACTGGAGGGACGAGAGGGTGGCTGTGGAGGTCGCCGAGCCGACGCCGGCGCTGGCCACCTCGGCGTTCGCTCTGGACTTCAGCTTCTTGATGCTCTCCGCGGAGAAATGGAAGAAGCCCTCCTCCACCGGCGGGCAATCGAACCGCCGGATCATATGCTCCAGCTTGGCGAACGGCAGAGGGACCGGTACAGGGCAGGCATCGGGGAACCAACGCTCGAGCACCGGCGGCGGCGTGAACATCTCGGCGTCGGCGCCGCCACTCCGGCTCATCTCGGACCAGGTGTTGAAGAGGTGCCAGAAGGCAGTCCCATCGGCAACGGCGTGGCTGAGCGACATGGCGACAAAGACGCCGTCCGCGAGCTCGGTGACCTGCGCGGCAAGGACGGGGCGCGATCCGGCCACGGCATCCGCGCCGACCAGCCCGTCGAGTGAGAAAAAGGACCAGACCACACGGGGGATGTACAGCGACGCCGCGACATCGGCCACTGTGACGCCGGGCGCCACCGCGTGGACGAACTCTGCGCCCTCGCTGGTGCAGCGCAGAGAGACGGTGACGCTGCCCGGCTGCCGTCCTCCAGCTGCTCCTCGGCTGCGAGGCGGCCGGCGAAGGGGTAGAAGCGTCCTAGAGCGCGGGCGAAGGACGACGCAAGGCGCCCGACGAGGCGCTCTCCGCCGTCTCCGGCGGGGGGCTTTGGCAGGAGGATGCCCTTCTGGATGTAATCCACGGTCAGCATCTGGAGGTCCCACGGCGCAAGGTGCGCCGTCTCGGCCGCAGGCTCCGCTGAGCACGTCGGCACGCCGCTCGAAGACGGCCGCACCATGCCGCGGGAGACGACGCGGACGGGGGCAGAATCCTCCGTCGCTATGCTTAACTATTCTGCGATCTGGAGCGCGCACCTCAATTCGCTAGCATACTTGGTCGCGTTGACCTTTGGAAATGTAACCTGGAGTCTCTCGGAAAACGATTGGATCGCAACGTGATGGGCAGAGGATTCTAGAAGTGGGTGTACCTTTGATTCAAAAGAATTCTCTATTTTGGATGATTTTGGACCCTTAGATATTTGTTTTCTATATGTTGATTGTTTGATTCGTGGGATTAGAATCCGTAAGAATTTTTGTACTATGTCTGGAGGAAAATTTCCATTCACTGAAATCTTTTGATGGAATTCGTTTGCTTTTCATGCGCTATCAAATACTCTTTCATAGGAATTCTTGTCTTTGTGATCATATAGGATTGAGGACGACATGACACTGCAATCATGCTCCCCCTTCCCTCTTATTTCTGCCTTTTGAGAATTCTGCATTTCCTAATAATAATAATAATAAGAGCAACTTCAATGAGACGACTCATTTCGTCCACCCGCGTCCGTTTGGGTCGGTGCGGACAAAAGTCGCGGCCCAACGCGCCGATCCAAATGGACGCGCGTCCGTTTTTCGTCCGCGGGCGACCCATTCCAGGCGCAATTTTGAGCCGGATTTGTGTCGGCGCGGACACGAGACGGATGCGCGTAGGCGCCTGCTCCTCTCCCCGGGCCCGCCGGTCGGTGTTAGCCACCACCATTTTCCCCAAAAATGCTCCCGCCCCCGCGCGCCCCCGCCCCCCAACCACCCATGGAGGACGCCATCGACCTCGACCTCGACGCCGCCGCCGGCCTCGCCTCCCTCGCCTCGTCCGGCGCCGTCGCCCCCTCCGGGAAAGGCAAGCCTCGTGCCCCGCGCAAGACTGCCGCCGCGACCAAGCCGAAGAAGGCACTGACGCCCGAACAGCGGGCAAGGGAGTCGGCCAAGAGGAAGGGCCGGAGGCACGCCGTGGACGCGAGGGATGAGGCCGCTGCGCAGGCTGCCGCCGTCGCCGTCGCGCAGCAGGAGTTCACCAATGCCCGCGTCGCCGCGGCAACGAGGGAGGCGCTCTACATGCTAGGGGTAAACCCTAGCCAGCACAACGTCCTCCAAGCCGCCGTCGCCGCGGCCAGCACCGGCTCATCAGCATTTCCTCGGATGGTGATGCCCGACTCACCCCGCGCGTCAGCTTGCAACCCGGTCCCCGGCTTCCATGTCTACCCGCAGGCCTCCCGCCTCTCCGGGGAGTGCTCACCCGACGTGAGCGTGGTCGCGCCTTCCACGCCCGCGCCCGCGCCCATCGACCTCAACGCCATCCCGGTGGTCAGTGGCTCATCATCCGGCGGCACGAGGAAAGCGCGCGACAGACGCCAGCCAGCGGGCTCTCGGACGCCCGTAACCTGTTCAAGGAAATGTCGTCCGCCGTCAACAAGGACTACATGCAAAACCTCATCTTCAAGGGTGGTGCGTCGGGCGCTGGCTATGATCCCGACGAGACACAAAGCCAGGACGGCCGCGGGGCGTTCACGCCAGCCGCTGGCTATGATCCCAATCAGGCGGCCTTCATGCGTGATCAGGTCGGCATCGACCTGGACGGCTTCCCCCTCGACCACGAGTTCCTGGAGGACTATGGCTAGAGGAAGAGGACGAGTGCGACATCGAAGTGGAGCCTTTGTTCGAGGACGAGCTCGCCAACCAAACCGTCGGTCCTAAGCCGAAGCGCAAGAGCAAGCGCACGAAGGCGTACACAGCTGCCGAGGGCAAGCTTCTTTGCGAGTGTTGGCGAGACATTGGACAAGACCCAAAGACGGGCGCCGAGCAAAAGCATTCGACCTTTTGGACTCGTGTGCACCGCGAGTTTCATGAGCGCAAGAAGTTTCCACCTTACCAATTTGTGAGCACGCGCGGGTGGGTCTCCATTTCCAAGCGGTGGAGGGTGATCCAACAAGAGTGCAACAAGTTTTGCGCCACCCTTGAGAGCGTCAAGGCCCGCCCCGTGAGCGGCATCGGCGTGCAAGACATGGTATGATAGCAAGCAAGCCGCCCTCTTTTGTGCCATCAAGATCATCCTTTTACGTCTTCATTTGCTATCACTTGCCCATATGCTTGCATGGAAACATTTTGTAGGCATTTCAAGCTTTGGAGGCATTCAAGGTTCAACACAATGGCAAGTGCTTCAACCTCTCCCATTGCTATCGGGTCATCAAGGACGAAGAGAAGTTCAAGGCACAATATGCCGCACTCAAGGCACGTGGGGGGAAGGGCGCCGTGGAGGATGTTGGGGAGGGCGAGCCGGCACGGCCGCGGGGGAAGACCAACTCCAAGAAGGAGGACAAGCGAGATGCGGCCACCAACGCCTTGATCGCAAGCGTGGACGGCATGATGAATAAGAAGGACTCAAGGGAGGAGGAGCGCCGGCGTTTCAAGGCGGAGCAAATGGATGCTTCATGGAGATCCAAAGGAGGAGGCTTGATCTTGACGCCGAGAAGCAAGCCAAGATGTTCGAGCTCGAGGCGGAGAAGCAAGCCAAGATGCTAGAGATCGAGGCCGCCAACACCAAGACAAAGGCGGAATAAGTGGCTCTTGCAAGCATGATGACCGGGGTGGAGATCATGAAGGTGGATATCAATGCCTTGTCGCCAAGGAAGAGGCCGTGGTTCAAGAAGATGCAGGCCGACATGCTCAAGTTCGACGACGAGTGATCTATGGCGTTGAGGGCCATCTTTTTTGTATGCCGACAGGTGTGCCGACATGACCACGGGAGCCGCGATGGCGTGGTCGAACTCAAGTCCCACCATTTTTTGTGTGCTGGCATGTGTGCCGGCCGGCTGGTGAGTGCGCCAGCATGAACTGCGGTATTTTTTGAAGCCGACATTGTATGCCGGCGCTGGCATGGTGCCGGCATGAGACATGGCCGCTGGCATGATCGGACGCGGGCCTTTTTTAAATAAAAGTTGAATGCGGACATGAAATGGGTTGGCGCATTAGGCGCATTGCCGACCCAAATGCAAAACTGGGCGGACGCCGGGCGCGCGGCTGACCCAAACGGATAAAAAGCGGACAAATGCGCCGTCCGTTTGGGTCGTCCCATTAGAGTTGCTCTAATTGAAGGAAATATGCCCTAGAGGCAATAATAAAGTTATTATTTATTTCCTTATATCATGATAAATGTTTATTATTCATGCTAGAATTGTATTAACCGGAAACATAATACATGTGTGAATACATAGACAAACGGAGTGTCACTAGTATGCCTCTACTTGACTAGCTCGTTAATCAAAGATGGTTATGTTTCCTAACCATGAACAAAGAGTTGTTATTTGATTAACGTGATCACATCATTAGGTGAATGATCTGATTGACATGACCCATTCCATTAGCTTAGCACCCGATCGTTTAGTATGTTGCTATTGCTTTCTTCATAACTTATACATGTTCCTATGACTATGAGATTATGCAACTCCCGTTTGCCGGAGGAACACTTTGTGTGCTACCAAACGTCACAACGTAAATGGGTGATTATAAAGGTACTCTACAGGTGTCTCCAAAGGTACATGTTGGGTTGGCGTATTTCGAGATTAGGATTTGTCACTCCGATTGTCGGAGAGGTATCTCTGGGCCCTCTCGGTAATGCACATCACATAAGCCTTGCAAGCATTGCAACTAATGAGTTAGTTGCGAGATGATGTATTACGGAACGAGTAAAGAGACTTGCCGGTAACGAGATTGAACTAGGTATTGAGATACCGACGATCGAATCTCGGGCAAGTAACATACCGATGACAAAGGGAACAACGTATGTTGTTATGCGGTCTGACCGATAAAGATCTTCGTAGAATATGTAGGAGCCAATATGAGCATCCAGGTTCCGCTATTGGTTATTGACCGGAGACGTGTCTCGGTCATGTCTACATTGTTCTCGAACCCGTAGGGTCCGCACGCTTAAGGTTTCGATGACAGTTATATTATGAGTTTATGAGTTTTGATGTACCGAAGTTAGTTCGGAGTCCCGGATGTGATCACGGACATGACGAGGAGTCTCGAAATGGTCGAGACATAAAGATTGATATATTGGACGGCTATATTCGGACACCGGAAGTGTTCCGGGTGATTTCGGAGAAAACCGGAGAGCCGGAGGGTTACCGGAACCCCCCCCGGGAGAAGTAATGGGCCATATGGGCCTTAGTGGAGAGAGAGAGGGGCAGCCAAAGGTGGGCCGCGCGCCTCCTCCCCCCTGGTCCGAATTGGACTAGGAGAGGGGGGGCGGCGCCCCCCTTTCCTTCTCCCTCCCCACTTCTTTCCCCCTCCTAGTAGGAGTCCTACTCCTACTAGGAGGAGGACTCCTCCTTGGCGCGCCATAGGGGCCGGCCGGCCTCCTCCCCTTGATCCTTTATATACGGGGGCAGGGGGCACCCCTAGACACACAAGTTGATCCACGTGATCATATTCTTAGCCGTGTGCGGTGCCCCCTTCCACCATAATCCTCGATAATATTGTAGCGGTGCTTAGGCGAAGCCCTGCGATGATAGTACATCAAGATCGTCACCACGCCATCGTGCTGACGGAACTCTTCCCCGACACTTTGCTGGATCGGAGTCCGGGGATCGTCATCGAGCTGAACGTGTGCTAAAACTCGGAGGTGCCGTAGTTTCGGTGCTTGATCGGTCGGGCCGTGAAGACGTACGACTACATCAACCGCGTTGTGCTAACGCTTCCGCTGTCGGTCTACAAGGGTACGTAGATCACACTCTCCCCTCTCGTTGTTGTGCATCACCATGATCTTGCATGTGCGTAGGAATTTTTTTGAAATTACTACGTTCCCCAACAGTGGCATCCGAGCCTAGGTTTTATATGTTGATGTTATATGCACGAGTAGAACACAAGTGAGTTGTGGGCGATATAAGTCATACTGCTTACCAGCATGTCATACTTTGGTTCGGCGGTATTGTTGGACGAAGCGGCCCGGACCGACATTACGCGTACGCTTACGCGAGACCGGTTCTCCCGACGTGCTTTGCACATAGGTGGCTTGCGGGTGACAGTTTCTCCAACTTTAGTTGAACCGAGTGTGGCTACGCCCGGTCCTTGCGAAGGTTAAAACAACACCAACTTGACAAACTATCGTTGTGGTTTTGATGCGTAGGTAAGATTGGTTCTTGCTTAAGCCCGTAGCAGCCACGTAAAACTTGCAACAACAAAGTAGAGGACGTCTAACTTGTTTTTGCAGGGCATGTTGTGATGTGATATGGTCAAGACATGATGCTAAATTTTATTGTATGAGATGATCATGTTTTGTAACCGAGTTATCGGCAACTGGCAGGAGCCATATGGTTGTCGCTTTATTGTATGCAATGCAATCGCGCTGTAATGCTTTACTTTATCACTAAGCGGTAGCGATAGTCGTGGAAGCATAAGATTGGCGAGACGACAACGATGCTACGATGGAGATCAAGGTGTCGCGCCGGTGACGATGGTGATCACGACGGTGCTTCGAAGATGGAGATCACAAGCACAAGATGATGATGGCCATATCATATCACTTATATTGATTGCATGTGATGTTTATCTTTTATGCATCTTATCTTGCTTTGATTGACGGTAGCATTATAAGATGATCTCTCACTAATTATCAAGAAGTGTTCTCCCTGAGTATGCACCGTTGCGAAAGTTCTTCGTGCTGAGACACCACGTGATGATCGGGTGTGATAGGCTCTACGTTCAAATACAACGGGTGCAAAACAGTTGCACACGCGGAATACTCAGGTTATACTTGACGAGCCAAGCATATACAGATATGGCCTCGGAACACGGAGACCGAAAGGTCGAGCGTGAATCATATAGTAGATATGATCAACATAGTGATGTTCACCAATGAAACTACTCCATCTCACGTGATGATCGGACATGGTTTAGTTGATTTGGATCACGTAATCACTTAGAGGATTAGAGGGATGTCTATCTAAGTGGGAGTTCTTTAAGTAAATTAATTGAACCTAAATTTATCATGAAACTTAGTACCTGATAGTATCTTGCTTGTTTATGCTTGATTGTAGATAGATGGCTCGTGCTGTTGTTCCGTTGAATTTTAATGCGTTCCTTGAGAAAGCAAAGTTGAAAGATGATGGTAGCAATTACACGGACTGGGTCCGTAACTTGAGGATTATCCTCATTGCTGCACAGAAGAATTACGTCCTGGAAGCACCGCTGGGTGCCAGGCCTGCTGCTGGAGCAACACCAGATGTTATGAACGTCTGGCAGAGCAAAGCTGATGACTACTCGATAGTTCAGTGTGCCATGCTTTACGGCTTAGAATCGGGACTTCAACGACGTTTTGAACGTCATGGAGCATATGAGATGTTCCAGGAGTTGAAGTTAATATTTCAAGCAAATGCCCGGATTGAGAGATATGAAGTCTCCAATAAGTTCTATAGCTGCAAGATGGAGGAGAACAGTTCTGTCAGTGAGCATATACTCAAAATGTCTGGGTATAATAATCACTTGATTCAATTGGGAGTTAATCTTCCAGATGATTGCGTCATTGACAGAATTCTCCAATCACTGCCACCAAGCTACAAGAGCTTCGTGATGAACTATAATATGCAAGGGATGAATAAGACTATTCCCGAGCTCTTCGCAATGCTGAAAGCTGCGGAGGTAGAAATCAAGAAGGAGCATCAAGTGTTGATGGTCAACAAGACCACTAGTTTCAAGAAAAAGGGCAAAGGGAAGAAGAAGGGGAACTTCAAAAAGAACAGCAAGCAAGTTGCTACTCAAGAGAAGAAACCCAAACCTGGACCTAAGCCTGAAACTGAGTGCTTCTACTGCAAGCAGACTGGTCACTGGAAGCGGAACTGCCCCAAGTATTTGGCGGATAAGAAGGATGGCAAGGTGAACAAAGGTATATGTGATATACATGTTATTGATGTGTACCTTACTAATGCTCGCAGTAGCACCTGGGTATTTGATACTGGTTCTGTTGCTAATATTTGCAACTCGAAACAGGGACTACGGATTAAGCGAAGATTGGCTAAGGACGAGGTGACGATGCGCGTGGGAAACGGTTCCAAAGTCGATGTGATCGCAGTCGGCACGCTACCTCTACATCTACCTTCGGGATTAATATTAGACCTAAATAATTGTTATTTGGTGCCAGCGTTAAGCATGAACATTATATCTGGATCTTGTTTGATGCGAGACGGTTATTCATTTAAATCTGAGAATAATGGTTGTTCTATTTATATGAGTAATATCTTTTATGGTCATGCACCCTTAAAGAGTGGTCTATTTTTATTGAATCTCGATAGTAGTGACACACATATTCATAGTGTTGAAGCCAAAAGATGCAGAGTTGATAATGATAGTGCAACTTATTTGTGGCACTGCCGTTTGGGTCATATCGGTATAAAGCGCATGAAGAAACTCCATACTGATGGGCTTTTGGAACCACTTGATTATGAATCACTTGGTACTTGCGAACCGTGCCTTATGGGTAAGATGACAAAAACACCGTTCTCCGGTACTATGGAGAGAGCAACAGATTTGTTGGAAATCATACATACAGATGTATGTGGTCCGATGAATGTTGAGGCTCGTGGCGGATATCGTTATTTTCTCACCTTCACAGATGACTTAAGCAGATATGGGTATATCTACTTAATGAAACACAAGTCTGAAACATTTGAAAAGTTCAAAGAATTTCAGAGTGAAGTTGAAAATCATCGTAACAAGAAAATAAAATTCCTACGATCTGATCGTGGAGGAGAATATTTGAGTTACGAGTTTGGTGTACATTTGAAAAATTGTGGAATAGTTTCGCAACTCACGCCACCCGGAACACCACAGCGTAATGGTGTGTCCGAACGTCGTAATCGTACTTTACTAGATATGGTGCGATCTATGATGTCTCTTACTGATTTACCGCTATCGTTTTGGGGATACGCTCTAGAGACGGCCGCATTCACGTTAAATAGGGCACCATCAAAATCCGTTGAGACGACGCCTTATGAACTGTGGTTTGGCAAGAAACCAAAGTTGTCGTTTCTGAAAGTTTGGGGCTGCGATGCTTATGTGAAAAAGCTTCAACCTGATAAGCTCGAACCCAAATCGGAGAAATGTGTCTTCATAGGATATCCAAAGGAAACTATTGGATACACCTTCTATCACAGATCCGAAGGCAAGACTTTTGTTGCTAAATTCGGAAACTTTCTGGAGAAGGAGTTTCTCTCGAAAGAAGTGAGTGGGAGGAAAGTAGAACTTGACGAGGTAACTGTACCTACTCCCTTATTGGAAAGTAGTACATCACAAAAACCTGTTTCTGTGACACCTACACCAGTTAGTGAGGAAGCTAATGATGATGATCATGAAACTTCAGAACAAGATACTACTGAACCTCGTAGATCAACCAGAGTGAGATCCGCGCCAGAGTGGTACGGTAATCCTGTTCTGGAAGTCATGCTACTAGATCATGATGAACCTACGAACTATGAAGAAGCGATGGTGAGCCCAGATTCCGCAAAATGGCTTGAAGCCATGAAATCTGAGATGGGATCCATGTATGAGAACAAAGTATGGACTTTGGTTGACTTGCCCGATGATCGGCAAGCAATTGAGAATAAATGGATCTTCAAGAAGAAGACTGACGCTGACGGTAATATTACTGTCTACAAAGCTCGACTTGTCGCAAAAGGTTTTCGGCAAGTTCAAGGGATTGACTACGATGAGACCTTCTCACCCGTAGCGATGCTTAAGTCTGTCCGAATCATGTTAGCAATTGCCGCATTTTATGATTATGAAATTTGGCAGATGGATGTCAAAACTGCATTCCTGAATGGATTTCTGGAAGAAGAGTTGTATATGATGCAACCAGAAGGTTTTGTCGATCCAAAGGGAGCTAACAAAGTGTGCAAGCTCCAGCGATCCATTTATGGACTGGTGCAAGCCTCTCGGAGTTGGAATAAACGCTTTGATAGTGTGATCAAAGCATTTGGTTTTATACAGACTTTTGGAGAAGCCTGTATTTACAAGAAAGTGAGTGGGAGCTCTGTAGCATTTCTGATATTATATGTGGATGACATATTACTAATTGGAAATGATATAGAATTTCTGGATAGCATAAAGGGATACTTGAATAAGAGTTTTTCAATGAAAGACCTCGGTGAAGCTGCTTACATATTAGGCATTAAGATCTATAAAGATAGATCAAGACGCTTAATTGGACTTTCACAAAGCACATACCTTGACAAAGTTTTGAAGAAGTTCAAAATGGATCAAGCAAAGAAAGGGTTCTTGCCTGTGTTACAAGGTGTGAAGTTGAGTAAGACTCAATGCCCGACCACTGCAGAAGATAGAGAGAAAATGAAAGATGTTCCCTATGCTTCAGCCATAGGCTCTATCATGTATGCATAGCTATGTACCAGACCTGATGTGTGCCATGCTATAAGTCTAGCAGGTAGGTACCAAAGTGATCCAGGAGTGGATCACTGGACAGCGGTCAAGAACATCCTGAAATACCTGAAAAGGACTAAGGATATGTTTCTCATATGTGGAGATGACAAAGAGCTCATCGTAAAAGGTTACGTTGATGCAAGCTTTGACCCTGATCTGGACGATCTAAATCGCAAACCGGATACGTGTTTACATTAAACGGCGGAGCTGTTAGTTGGTGCAGTTCTAAACAAAGCGTTGTGGCAGGATCTACATGTGAAGCGGAGTACATAGCTGCTTCGGAAGCAGCAAATGAAGGAGTCTGGATGAAGGAGTTCATATCCGATCTAGGTGTCATACCTAGTGCATCGGGTCCAATGAAAATCTTTTGTGATAATACTGGTGTAATTGCCTTGGCAAAGGAATCCAGATTTCACAAGAGAACCAAGCACATCAAGAGACGCTTCAATTCCATCCGGGATCTAGTCCAGGTGGGAGACATAGAGATTTGCAAGATACATACGGATCTGAATGTTGCAGACCCATTGACTAAGCCTCTTCCACGAGCAAAACATGATCAACACCAAGGCTCCATGGGTGTTAGAATCATTACTGTGTAATCTAGATTATTGACTCTAGTGCAAGTGGGAGACTGAAGGAAATATGCCCTAGAGGCAATAATAAAGTTATTATTTATTTTCTTATATCATGATAAATGTTTATTATTCATGCTAGAATTGTATTAACCGGAAACATAATACATGTGTGAATACATAGACAAACGGAGTGTCACTAGTATGCCTCTACTTGACTAGCTCATTAATCAAAGATGGTTATGTTTCCTAACCATGAACAAAGAGTTGTTATTTGATTAACGGGATCACATCATTAGGTGAATGATCTGATTCACATGACCCATTCCATTAGCTTAGCACCCGATCGTTTAGTATGTTGCTATTACTTTCTTCATAACTTATACATGTTCCTATGACTATGAGATTATGAAACTCCCGTTTGCCGGAGGAACACTTTGTGTGCTACCAAACGTCACAACATAAATGGGTGATTATAAAGGTACTCTACAGGTGTCTCCAAAGGTACATGTTGGGTTGGCATATTTCGAGATTAGGATTTGTCACTCTGATTGTCGGAGAGGTATCTCTGGGCCCTGCGACGATCTAGGCGAAGCCCTGCGATGATAGTACATCAAGATCGTCACCACGCCGTCGTGCTGACGGAACTCTTCCCCGACACTTTGCTGGATCGGAGTCCGGGGATCATCATCGAGCTGAACGTATGCTAAAACTCGGAGGTGCCGTAGTTTCGGTGCTTGATCGGTCGGGCCGTGAAGACGTACGACTACATCAACCGCGTTGTGCTAACACTTCCGCTGTCGGTCTACAAGGGTACGTAGATCACACTCTCCCGTCTCGTTGCTATGCATCACCATGATCTTGCGTGTGCGTAGGAATTTTTTTGAAATTACTACATTGCCTATCACTAATAATAATAAGCCCATGAGAAACATGTGTCGTGGGGAAATTTTTCTAGAACACAACGCACGTGGATGGTCTAGGTACGAGATTTCACAGGGGAGGGTTTACTCAGATTCGGGTCATGTATGCAAGAGGTAATACCCTACTCTTACTAGATGTTTTATCAAGCCTCATGTGAGGAGTTTGGATACAATAGTATGTTGTTGATCTTCTCAAATCCCGTTGATCGTGTCTAGATTCTCACATAACCACACCTTATATAAGAGTGATGTGGTTGGGATCACAATGACATGAGTAGGTCATGTAGCAGTAACAACCCAATGATGACTGTCTTTACCCCTTAGCTTACTAAGTTTGTGTGTGTGTGTGTGTGTGGGGGGGGGTAATACAGGATCTGGCCATGAGTTGCGATTGTGATATCTACCATCCCGAGCCATTGAATGTCCAACATAGGTACAAATTAAGTAAGGACTTCACATATTTGCACATAACCGCTCCATTATATTCTCACAAGAGAATGGGTTTTCTTTGAGCTTTTCAAACAGAAATTCAACCAAGGGGTTTCAAATGAGAAGAATCATAGTACTCAAGTATTTCATTAACACCCGCAAGTACCTCCAAGTCATGTCTCTCAAGTACTTCCCTCTATCATTGTTCGTTGGAACTTCAATCTTTGGTGATGGGGTTATGCCAAAAAGTGATAGATCCAATTGGGTTTCCGTTGTAGCTTAATTTTGTACACTATGGATAAAAAGTATGTCTCTTTCTATTGGTGATATGTGTTCACATTTACCACATACACACCATTCAAGAGAAGGTCAATCAATTTTAGTACAAGCTCAAGAGTGGTGACAGAGTCGCATTTACGCGCGAAACCACATATATAGCAACGGAACATGAAACTAGCAAGAAGCTGAAGCACCACTAGTGCACGTCGGTCCTAAACAAATGGTTTAAAACCCCTTTCCGCGACGGCATTTGGAATCATCGCCAAGTGAGTGTGGGCGACAGGGGGGGTCCTTCCAACACGACCCAGAAACCGTCGGGGATAGGGCCCCTATAGTACTCCTACTCGTTTCTGCTCGCATTGCCATCGCAGTCGGTATTCTGTGGTGCTACGTTTATGATGCGCATCCCATCACAAACGGTTCACTATTATAGAACATGTATGATGCATGGCCCATCACAAACGGTTCACCGTTAAGAAGATTAGCTAATCGTCGTACGAGTGTCGGACAGAATTACGAAACGTCGGACCGTCGTAACATCGTTGTACACGACAACTATCGCACACGCTATTCTGTGGTGCAATGTTTACGATGCATACTTCATCAGAAACAGTTCATGGTTGTGAATCATGTACGATAAGGCAACTAACACAAACGTTTAGTTTTCCCGCACCATTTGTGATATTGTCTGACATCGCACACGCTTTGCAAACGACAACTGTGTGCATGCTTGCACACGTTTCCTCTCTGTGAACCTTCTCCGATTATGGTGCATATCGCAAACATTTGTGTTTTACCAACTGTGTGTGCCGTAACAACCTGGAGAGCATAATTTCACCGTAATCTAATTGCTGCTTTTCCAAATTGTACCGGTTTGGATTTGAATTTGAATGTATGCTACAACTTTATTCATATTCATCAGGTTCAAACAACCAATGCATTATTCGATTCATAGGTACATATGTTCAAGAATTACATAAGAACCAAATAAAGAATGATGAACCACCATTGTATACTTGTACTATTAAAGACGGTAAAGAAAGAGGTGACATATATTCTGGTTGCTGAACAAGGTGAAGTGGAATGCCCATCTTGTTCCCTCCTCCATGCAGAAGGCACGCATGACTCTAGTCCAACCCCTTGTGATGGACGACCGCCCATCCTTCACGGTCTTCATGAAAACATCTAGATAATCATCGTGTTCTGGTAGAAATACTTTAACCTTTGCATGCCCACCAATCATGTAGTTTGAGAGATAATCTTGAGTAAACTGCTTTGGCAACCACTGCAAAGGAAAAAGATTCAGAAATTGTCATCTAACACAACTCATTATGGGCAGTAAAAAGAAGGCTGCAGAGTTCTTACTTACCATCCCACAGTTCGTTGTTGTCTTGGATAAAGTGTAAACAAATAGTTTAATTGCCATCTTTGGACCCATTTTACTAACAATCTTTATCAGCTTCCTCACTTGATGCTGGTTCATCGATATCTCATTGCCCCATACGCAGAAAGGGTTGAAATGCGGATCTTTACCAATGACAAGCACCAAGTTAATATTAGAAGCTAAACAGCAATTGCACAATGATGTAGTACAACACTCTTTTATAATATGTCTATATACATCCGTATGTGGTAGTCCATTTGAAATCTCTAAAAAGACAAATATTTAGGAACGGAGGGAGTATCTTATAACATCCAATATACTCACATATTAGATGAATTAACATCTTATATTATGGGCCGGAAGGAGTTTAGTTCATTCTTACAAATTATCTGCTGCTGTATCCATGGGTTACAGTTAGTTTGAGCTAGTTCATGCTCAAATAGCCCTAAAGTATATCTAAACAAGAGGGCTAGTTTGAGCTAGTTGCATCTATAATCCACCCAAAAAAACTAGTATCCAACCCAAGAGGTGCTAATTGGAGCTAGTTCTCCTAGTGCATTTATTGTCAATCTAACCCTGCCATCCAAACAACTCTTTGGATGGAGTTAGTTCAGGGTTAGTAATAAGCTAGAAACTAACTCTAACCTCTAGCTAAGTTGAGTATCCAAACAGGGTTGTGTTGTTGCTGTTACTGCTGCTGCTCTTCTATGTATATCTAGACATCATTAGAACATTAATGTAATTCTCTTCCTTGTTGCTATGTAGCCTAGGATTGCATATTTTAGACATTAAGTATAGTGCATGTTGCTATGTAGCCTCAGATATATTACATATGGCCCTAGTTAACCTAAGGAAAAATGAGTTGCAGATATATTCAGTTAAAAGTCCGATTCACCGATTAGTCCCTTATCAGCCACCAGCCTATATGGTACCAACTACTGATATCCTGAACAGTGAGCAGATATAAGCCATGGGATGAAACTAACCTTGATGGAAAATAGCAGCCATTCCCAAAATTGTCCTGTGTAGGTACATCAAGAAGCATGTTAAGCACAACAGGCTAAACATCAGCCAAAATTACACATGGCATAGAAAATAATCTCGAAAAGACAGCTTCACTATGCAGGTTTAAGTGAAGGAAATATGCCCTCGAGGCAATAATAAAGTTATTATTTATTTCCTTATATCATGATAAATGTTTATTATTCATGCTATAATTGTATTAACCGGAAACATAATACATGTGTGAATACATAGACAAACAGAGTGTCACTAGTATGCCTATACTTGACTAGCTCGTTGATCAAAGATGGTTATGTTTCCTAACCATAGACATGAGTTGTCATTTGATTAACGGGATCACATCATTAGGAGAATGACGTGATTGACTTGACCCATTCCGTTAGCTTAGCACTTGATCGTTTAGTTTGTTGCTATTGCTTTCTTCATGACTTATACATGTTCCTATGACTATGAGATTATGCAACTCCCATTTACCGGAGGAACACTTTGTGTGCTACCAAACGTCACAACGTAACTGGGTGATTATAAAGGTGCTCTACAGGTGTCTCCGAAGGTACTTGTTGGGTTGGCGTATTTCGAGATTAGGATTTGTCACTCCGATTGTCGAAGAGGTATCTCTAGGCCCACTCGGTAATGCACATCACTATAAGCCTTGCAAGCATTGCAACTAATGAGTTAGTTGCGGGATGATGTATTACGGAACGAGTAAAGAGACTTGCCGGTAATGAGATTGAACTAGGTATTGAGATACCGACGATCGAATCTCGGGCAAGTAACATACCGATGACAAAGGGGACAACGTATGTTGTTATGCGGTTTGACCGATAAAGATCTTCGTAGAATATGTGGGAGCCAATATGAGCATCCAGGTTCCGCTATTGGTTATTGACCGGAGACGTGTCTCGGTCATGGCTACATAGTTCTCGAACCCGTAGGGTCCGCACGCTTAAAGTTCGATGACGGTTATATTATGAGTTTATGTGTTTTGATGTACCGAAGGAGTTCGGAGTCCCGGATGAGATCGGGGAAATGACGAGGAGTCTCGAAATGGTCGAGACATAAATATTGATATATTGGACGACTATATTCGGACATCGGAAAGGTTCCGAGTGATTCGGGTATTTTCGGAAGTACCAGGGAGTTACGGGAATTCATATTGGGCCTTAATGGGCCATACGGGAAAGGAGAGAAAGACCTCAAAGGGTGGCCGCACCCCTCCCCATAGGCTGGTCCGAATTGGACTAGGGAGGGGGACGCCCCCTTCCTTCCTTCTCCTTTTCCCTTCCCTTTCCTTCCCTCCTACTCCTACTACTTGGAAGGGCTCCTAGTTCTACTAGGAAAGGGGGAATCCTACTCCCGGTGGGAGTAGGACTCCCCTAGGGCGCGCCATAGAGAGGGCCGGCCCTCCCCCTCCTCCACTCCTTTATATACGGGGGCAGGGGGCACCCCAAAGACACAACAATTGATCTCTTAGCCGTGTGCGGTGCCCCCCTCCACCATAATCCACCTCGATCATATCGTAGCGGTGCTTAGGCGAAGCCCTGCGTCGGTAGAACATCATCATCGTCACCACGCCGTCGTGCTGACGAAACTCTCCCTCAACACTCAGCTGGATCGGAGTTCGAGGGACGTCATCAAGCTGAACATGTGCTGAACTCGGAGGTACCGTGCGTTCGGTACTTGGATCGGTCGGATCGTGAAGACGTACGACTACATCAACCGCGTTGTGCTAACGCTTCTGCTTTCGGTCTACGAGGGTACGTGGACAACACTCTCCCCTCTCGTTGCTATGCATCACCATGATCTTGCGTGTGCGTAGGAATTTTTTTGAAATTACTACGTTCCCCAACAGTGGCATCCGAGCCAGGTTTTATGCGTTGATGTAATATGCCCGAGTAGAACACAAGTTAGTTGTGGGCAATATAAGTCATACTGCTTACCAGCATGTCACACTTTGGTTCGGCGGTATTGTTGGATGAAGCGGCCCAGACCGACATTACGCGTACGCTTATGCGAGACTGGTTCTACCAACGTGCTTTGCCCATAGGTGGCTGGCGGGTGTTAGTTTCTCCAACTTTAGTTGAATCGAGTGTGGCTACGCCCGGTCCTTGTGAAGGTTAAAACAACACCAACTTGACAAACTATCGTTGTGGTTTTGATGCGTAGGTAAGAACGGTTCTTGCTCAGCCCGTAGCAGCCACATAAAACTTGCAACAACAAAGTAGAGGACGTCTAACTTGTTTTTACAGGGCATGTTGTGATGTGATATGGTCAAGACGTGATGAGATATAAGTTGTTGTATAAGATGATCATGTTTTGTTGAAGTTATCGGCAACTGGCAGAAGCCTTATGGTTGTCTCTTTATTGCATAAGATGCAAGAGCCAAATAATTACTTTACTTTATCGTTATGCGATAGCAATAGTTGCAAGAGCAATAGTTGGCAAGACGACCATGTGACGACACATTGATATAGATCAAGATGATGGAGATCATGGTGTCATGCCGGTGACGATAGAAATCATGATGATGCTTTGGAGATGGAGATCAAAGGCACAAGATGATGATGGCCATATCATGTCACATATTTTGATTGCATCTGATGTTTATCTTTTATACATCTTATTTTGCTTAGTTCGACGGTAGCTTTATAAGATGATCTCTCACTAATTATCAAGGTACAAGTGTTCTCCCTGAGTATGCACCATTGCAAAAGTTCTTCGTGCTGAGACACCACGTGATGATCGGGTGTGATAGGCTCCACATTCAAATACAATGGGTGCAAAACAGTTGCACATGCAGAATACCCAGGTTAAACTTGACGAGCCTAGCATATGCAGATATGGCCTCGGAACACTGAGAGCGAAAGGTCGAGCGTGAATCATATAGTAGATATGATCAACATAGTGATGTTCACCATTGAAAACTACTCCATTTCACGTGATGATTGGTTATGGTTTAGTTGATTTGGATCACGTGATCACTTAGAAGATTAGAGGGATGTCTTTCTAAGTGGGAGTTCTTAAGTAATATGATTAATTGAACTTACATTTATCATGAACTTAGTCCTGGTAGTATTAGCATATCTATGTTGTAGATCAATAGCTCGCGTTTAGCTCCCCTGTTTTATTTTTGATATGTTCCTAGAGAAAACTAAGTTGAAAGATGTTAGTAGCAATGATGCGGATTGGATCCGTGATCTGAGGTTTATCCTCATTGCTGCACAGAAGAATTATGTCCTTAATGCACCGCTAGGTGACAGACCTATTGCAGGAGCAGATGCAGACGTCATGAACGTTTGGCTAGCTCAATATGATGACTACTTGATAGTTTAGTGCACCATGCTTAACAGCTTAGAATCGGGACTTCAAAGACGTTTTGAACGTCATGGATCATATGGATGTTCCAGGAGTTGAAGTTAATATTTCAAGCAAATACCCTAGTTGAGAGATATGAAGTCTCCAACAAGTTCTATAGCTAAAAGATGGAGGAGAATAGCTCAAGCAGTGAGCATGTGTTCAGATTGTCTGGGTACTACAATCGCTTGAATCAAGTGGGAGTTAATCTTCCAGATAAAATAGTGATTGACAGAATTCTCTAGTCACCATCACCAAGTTAGTAGAACTTCGTGATGAACTATAGTATGCAAGGGATGATGAAACGATTCCCAAGCTTTTCATGATGATGAAATCGATGAAGGTAGAAATCAAGAAAGAGCATCAAGTGTTGATGATTAACAAGACCACTAGTTTCGAGAAAAAGGCATAGGGGAAGAAATGGAACTTCAAGAAGAACGACAAGCAAGTTGCTGCTCAAGTGAAGAAGCCCAAGTCTGGACCTAAGCCTGAGACTAAGTGCTTCTACTGCAAAGGGACTGGTCACTGAAGCGGAACTGCCCCAAGTATTTGGCGGATAAGAAGGATGGCAAAGTGAACAATGCTATATTTGATATACATGTATTGATGTGTACTTTACTAGTGTTTATAGCAACCCCTCGGTATTTGATACTGGTTCAGTTGCTAAGAATAGTAACTCGAAACGGGAGTTGCAGAATGAACAGAGACTAGTTAAGGGTGAAGTGACGATGTGTATTGGAAATGGTTCCAAGATTGATATGATCATCATCGCACACTCCCTATACTTTCGGGATTAGTGTTAAACCTAAAATAAATGTTATTTAGTGTTTGCGTTGAGCATGAATATGATTGGATCATGTTTATTGCAATACGGTTATTCATGTAAGTTAGAGAATAATTTTTGTTCTGTTTACATGAATAAAACCTTCTATGGTCATACACCCAATGAAAATGGTTTGTTGGATCTCGATCGTAGCGATACACATATTCATAATATTGAAGCCAAAAGATGAAAATTTAATAATGATAGTACACCTTATTTGTGGCATTGACGTTTAGGTCATATTGGTGTAAAGCGCATGAAGAAACTCCATGCTGATGGGCTTTTGGAATCACTTGATTATGAATCATTTTGATGCTTGCGAACCATGCCTCATGGGCAAGATGACTAAGACTCCGTTCTCCGGAACAATGGAGCAAGCAACTGACTTATTGGAAATACATACTGATGTATGCAGTCCGATGAATGTTGAGGCTCACGGCGGGTATCGTTATTTTCTAACCTTCACAGATGATTTGAGCAGATATGGGTATATCTACTTGATGAAACATAAGTCTGAAACATGAAAAGTTGAAAAAACTTCAGAGTGAAGTGGAAAATCATAGTGACAAGAAAATAAAAGTTTCTACGATCTGATCGCAGAGACAAATATTTGAGTTACGAGTTTGGTCTTCAATTAAAACAATGTGGAATAGTTTCACAAAATCATGCCACCTGGAACACCACAACATAATGGTGTGTCCGAACGTCATAACCGTACTATTATTGGATATAGTGCAATCTATGATATTTCTTACCGATTAACCACTATAGTTTCGAGGTTATGCATTAGAGACAGCTACATTCACGTTAAATAGGGCACCATCTAAATCCGTTGAGACGACACCGTATGAACTATGGTTTGGCAAGAAACCTAAGCTGTCGTTTCTTAAAGTTTGAGGTTGCAATGCTTATGTGAAAAAGTTTCAACCTGATAAGCTCAAACCCAAATCGGAGAAGTGCATCTTCATAGGATACCCAAAAGAAAATGTTGGGTACACCTTCTATCACAGATCCGAAGGCAAGATATTCATTGCTGAGAATGGATCCTTTCTAGAGAAGGAGTTTCTCTCGAAAGAAGTGAGTGGGAGGAAAGTAGAACTTGATGAGGTAACTGTACCTGCTCCCTTATTGGAAAGTAGTTCATCACAGAAATCTGTTCCTGTGACTACTACACCAATTAGTGAGGAAGCTAATGATGATGATCATGTAACTTCAGATCAAGTTACTACCGAACCTCGTAGGTAAACCAGAGTGAGATCCGCACCAGAGTGGTACGGTAATCCTATTCTGGAGGTCATGTTACTTGACCATGACGAACCTACGAACTATGAGGAAGCGATGATGAGCCCAGATTCCGCGAAATGGCTTGAGGCCATGAAATCTGAGATGAGATCCATGTATGAGAACAAAGTATGGACTTTGATTGACTTGCCCAATGATCGGCGAGCCATTGAGATTAAATGGATCTTCAAGAGGAAGACGGACGCTGATAGTAGTGTTACTATCTACAAAGCTAGAATTGTCGCAAAAAGGTTTTCGACAAGTTCAAGGTGTTGACTACGATGAGAGTTTCTCACTCGTATCTATGCTTAAGTCTGTCCGAATCATGTTAGCAATTGCCGCATTTTATGAAATCTGGCAAATGGATAAACAAAACTGCATTCCTTAATGGATTTATTAAAGAAGAGTTGTATATGATGCAACCAGAAGGTTTTGTCAATCCTAAAGGTACTAACAAAATATGCAAGCTCCAGCGATCCATCTATGGACTGGTGCAAGCATCTCGGAGTTGGAATATACGCTTTGATAAGTTGATCAAAGCATATAGTTTTATACAGACTTGCGGTGAAGCCTGTATTTACAAGAAAGTGAGTGGGAGCACTACAACATTTCTGATAAGTATATGTGAATGACATATTGTTGATCGGAGATAATGTAGAATTATTCTGCAAAGCATAAAGGAATGTTTGAAAGGAGTTTTTCAAAGAAAGACCTCGGTGAAGCTGCTTACATATTGAGCATCAAGATCTATAGAGATAGATCAAGACGCTTGATAAGTTTTTCAATGAGTACATACCTTGACAAGATTTTGAAGTAGTTCAAAATGGAACAGTCAAAGAAGAGTTCTTGCCTGTGTTACAAGGTGTGAAGTTGAGTAAGACTCAAAACCCGACCACGGCAGAAGATAGAGAGAGAATGAAAGTCATTCCCTATGCCTCAGCCATAGGTTCTATAAAGTATGCCATGCTGTGTACCAGACCTATTGTATACCCTGCCCTGAGTTTGGCAAGGGAGTACAATAGTGATCTAGGAGTAGATCACTGGACATTGGTCAAAATTATCCTTAGTGGAATAAGGATATGTTTCTCGATTATGGAGGTGACAAAAGGTTCGTCGTAAAGGGTTACGTCGATGCAAGTTTTGACACTGATCCAGATGACTCAAAGTCTCAATCTGGATACATATTGAAAGTGGGAGCAATTAGCTAGAGTAGCTCCGTGCAGAGCATTGTTGACATAGAAATTTGCAAAATACTTACGGATCTGAATGTGGCAGACCCGTTGACTAAACTTCTCTCACAAGCAAAACATGATCACACCTTAGTACTCTTTGGGTGTTAATCACATAGCGATGTGAACTAGATTATTGACTCTAGTAAACCCTTTGGGTGTTGGTCACATGTCGATGTGAACTATGGGTGTTAATCACATGGTGATGTGAACTATTGGTGTTAAATCACATGGCGATGTGAACTAGATTATTGACTCTAGTGCAAGTGGGAGACTGAAGGAAATATGCCCTAGAGGCAATAATAAAGTTATTATTTATTTCCTTATATCATGATAAATGTTTATTATTCATGCTAGAATTGTATTAACCGGAAACATAATACATGTGTGAATACATAGACAAACAGAGTGTCACTAGTATGCCTCTACTTGACTAGCTCGTTGATCAAAGATGGTTATGTTTCCTAACCATAGACATGAGTTGTCATTTGATTAACGGGATCACATCATTAGGAGAATGATGTGATTGACTTGACCCATTCCGTTAGCTTAGCACTTGATCGTTTAGTTTGTTGCTATTGCTTTCTTCATGACTTATACATGTTCCTATGACTATGAGATTATGCAACTCCCGTTTACCGGAGGAACACTTTGTGTGCTACCAAACGTCACAACGTAACTGGGTGATTATAAAGGTGCTCTACAGGTGTCTCCGAAGGTACTTGTTGGGTTGGCGTATTTCGAGATTAGGATTTGTCACTCCGATTGTCGGAGAGGTATCTCTGGGCCCACTCGGTAATGCACATCACTATAAGCCTTGCAAGCATTGCAACTAATGAGTTAGTTGCGGGATGATGTATTACGGAACGAGTAAAGAGACTTGTCGGTAACGAGATTGAACTAGGTATTGAGATACCGACGATCGAATCTAGGGAAAGTAACATACCGATGACAAAGGGAACAACGTATGTTGTTATGCGGTTTAACCGATAAAGATCTTTGTAGAATATGTAGGAGCCAATATGAGCATCCAGGTTCCACTATTGGTTATTGACCGGAGACGTGTCTCAGTCATGTCTACATAGTTCTCGAACCCGTAGGGTCCGCACACTTAAAGTTCTATGACGGTTATATTATGAGTTCATGTGTTTTGATGTACCGAAGGAGTTCGGAGTCCTGGATGAGATCGGGGACACGACGAGGAGTCTCAAAATGATCGAGACGTAAAGATCGATATATTGGACGACTATATTCGGACATCGAAAAGGTTCCGAGTGATTCGTGTATTTTCGGAAGTACCGGGGAGTTACGGGAATTCGTATTGGGCCTTAATGGGCCATACGGGAAAGGAGAGAAAGGCCTCAAAGGGTGGGCGCACCCCTCCCCATGGGCTGGTCCGAATTGGACTAGGGAGGGGGGGCGCCCCCTTCCTTCCTTCTCCTTTTCCCTTCCCTTTCCTTCCCTCCTACTCCTACTACTTGGAAGGGTTCCTAGTTCTACTAGGAAAGGGGGAATCCTACTCCCGGTGGCAGTAGGACTCCCCTAGGGCGTGCCATAGAGAGGGCCGGCCCTCCCCCTCCTCCACTCCTTTATATACGGGGGCAGGGGGCACCCCAAAGACACAACAATTGATCTCTTGATCTCTTAGCCATGTGCGGTGCCCCCCTCCACCATAATCCACCTCGATCATATCGTAGCGGTGCTTAGGTGAAGCCCTGTGTCGGTAGAACATCATCATCGTCACCACGCCATCGTGCCGACGAAACTCTCCCTCAACACTCGTCTGGATCGGAGTTTGAGGGACGTCATCGAGCTGAACGTGTCCTGAACTCGGAGGTGCCGTGCGTTCGGTACTTGGATCGGTCGGATCGTGAAGACGTATGACTACATCAATCGCGTTGTGCTAACGCTTCCGCTTTCGGTCTACGAGGGTACTGGACAACACTCTCCCCTCTCGTTGCTATGCATCACCATGATCTTGCATGTGCGTAGGAATTTTTTGAAATTACTACGTTCCCCAACATTAAGCACGCTAGTAAAGCAAAACAAGTGGAAATGTGTGCTAACTGCAACATGCCAAACATTTAACAACAAGCAAACATGGTCATTCAAACTGGTATTATCCCGGTCTAAGTACACTGGTTATGGTTAAATAAAAATGGAAAGGTGTGTTAACTACAAGATGCATCAACCAAATGTAGTCATTCATAGTGGTATTGTTGAAACTGATACTGATGAAATTGAACTGCACAGTTCATACTTGCACATGTAGAACATCACGTTGTGGATAACTGGAATAAACAAGGCATACTATGAACAACCAAAGATAGCATTTGAAACTGAACATATGCTAACTACAAACAACCGAATAATCAAAAAACTTTAAAAGAGGCATATGCTAGCTATAATAGGCTTAACAACAAGCAAATATATGCATTCCTATCGGTATGTTTAAAACTGGATTGATGAAATGTACTGCACGGTAAATAATTGCACATATAGAGCATCACATTGTGAACAACTGAAATAAACAAGGCATACTGCAAACAACCAGATATAGCAATTAAATCTGGACATATTCTCACTACACTACAAAAGGGACTCGACAAAACAAGTCATGGGTTTCCCCCTGTGAAGAGGCACAACAAAACAAATCATGGGTTTCCTCACTTGTCACAGATGGGCTCGTTCCTGTGGGAAGAGCATGGACCCTGGATGCGCTCCATGTTGTCGCAGATGGGCTCCTTCCCCTTGGAAGAGCACGGCTGTAGGGTGCCCTCCCTGATGTCGCAGACGGGCGCTTTCCCCTTGGAAGAGCAGATGGGCTCTTTCCCCTTGGAAGATCCAGAGAGGGTTCCCTCCTCGTGGTCGCCGTCGATGAGGTCTAACTTGGAAGCTGTGGATCCCAAGCCAGTATGGCAGAACATGTCCTTAAAAAATGACAAAAGGGGCTCGATGGCGATGTAGAATTGCAAATTGTTGATAGCAAGCCAGAGAAGATCGGCGGCAGGGCCATGGATGAGATCGACGGCGGTTGAACCCGAGGGGTTGGGGGTGGGCTACTTAACCTGTGACACAACCCACCTCAGGTCATCGCTGTCGATGACCTTGATGTCGTAGCCGGCGGACGAGACATGCCCGCATACTCTAGCCTGCTGCTTGAGTGCCTGCCGCCAGTAATGGTCATCAGCTTCCTCGGCGACGTCGGGCGAAGAGACGGCTATACACCTCTTTTGGGCCAGTCGCTCCTCGAGCTCCACGGGAAGCGTAGCCGGGCTTAGGCTGCGATGCTCTGGAGTGGGGGATGGGGATCTGTGGGAAAGGGGGCATTTGGCAGGCGTCATCTAAGAAACTCAGGGCGGCCTGGGTATGGAGATCGGTGGGTAAGTTGCACGGGCAAACCGACAGATGTTGACACTGGAGGCCTTGCGGCGGCGGTGAGGACTTTGCTAGGGTTTCGAGCGAGGGTGTGTATGTGTGTGTGCGTGCACATGCCCGAGGAGGTTTTGGTGTGTGTGTGTGTGTGTGGAGGGGGGGGGGCGGGGTGTTTGAGGAAATGACGAGGGTACTGAAAATTTTACTATGCGGGAGTCAAAGGCGGGAGTGAAATGCCGGGCTATTGAAAATTTTGATGATAATGCATCGCACATGGTCCGAAGATAACAACCGTGTGTTATGAAACAGAAAAACCCTCGAGGCGGGCAGATATTTTCTAGGGATGCAGGCGGGATTGGGAACAAGAAACATCGCACACGGTCCGTAGATAATAACCGTGTGTTATGAAACAGAAAAACCCTCGAGGCGGGCAGATATTTTGAGAGGGGGAGCCTCGTGGAGCCCAATGTACTGTGCGGATGTGTGCGTGACAGGTGCACTGACGTGGCACACAGTTAGTTTGAGTGAACCGTGTCTGTTGCGTCATCCGACTTGTCTAATGTTCATAAATTTGGCGAAAAATGACGTGAGAGAGGGTAAGAACACGAACACACTTGCATGTGGACCAAATTTATGTATCAAAAGGGTGGTTTGATTTTCAAATACCAAATGCAACTTCGATGTGGCACCTCTCTCGCAAAGCGCACGGTATTGCTTGCCCCCACCCCCCCTCATGTCGGCATGAAGGGAATCCTAAGCTATGAATGCATCCCCGTCCCCCTCAACCGTGGTTCACCTATCAAAGTGCGAAGTAGCTAGCAGCCCCCTCCTCCCTCGTGTCGGCACGAAGGGAATCCTAAGCTATGAATGCATGCCCCCCAACCGAGGTTCACCGTAGCAAAGTGCAAAGTAGCTAGCAGCCCCCCTCCCTCGTGTCGGCACGAAGGGAATCCTAAGCTATGAATGCATGCCCCCCAACCGAGGTTCACCTAGCAAAGTGTGAAGTAGAGCTAGCAGCCCCCCTCCCTCGTGTCGGCACGAAGGGATTCCTAAGCTATGAATGCATGCCCCCCAACCGAGGTTCACCTAGCAAAGTGCGAAGTAGCTAGCAGCCCCCCTCCCTCGTGTCGGCACGAAGGGAATCCTAGCTAAGCTATGAATGCATGCCCTCCCCCCAACCGAGGTTCACCCTAGCAAAGTGCGAAGTAGCTAGCAGCCACCCCTCCCTCGTGTCGGCACGAAGGGAATCCTAAGCTATGAATGCACATGCCCCCCCAACCGAGGTTCACCTAGCAAAGTGCAAAGTAGCTAGCAGACCCCCTCCCTCGTGTCGGCACGAAGGGAATCCTAAGCTATGAATGCATGCCCTCCCCCCCAACCGAGGTTCACCCTAGCAAAGTGTGAAGTAGCTAGCAGCCATCCCTCCCTCGTGTTGGCACGAAGGGAATCCTAAGCTATGAATGCACATGCCCCCCCCGCAACCGAGGTTCACCTAGCAAAGTGCGAAGTAGCTAGCAGCCCCCCTCGTGTCGACACGAAGGGAATCCTAAGCTATGAGCATGCCCCTCCCCCCCAACCGAGGTTCACCTAACAAAGTGCAAAGTAGCTAGCAGCCCCCACCCCCCATGTCGCCACAAAGGGAATCATAATTAAGCTATGAATGCATGCCCCCAACCAAGGTTCACCTAGCAAAGTGCGATGTAGCACCCCCCACACACTTTTAGTCGGTGGGCCAGAGAGGCATATATCTCACCAAGATGGATCGTAAAACGGACCAAGAATAATCCACCTTGATCGTACAACCTCTCTCTTGTTGTTGGTCAAAGTGATGGCTGTCCATGCGACCCCGGAGATGGGCTAGCTCGCCAATAATCACGCAAGTAGCTAGTCCCCGAAGACAACCACTACATGTGTGTGGCCCAAACATATGTACGGAGATGTGTGTTTTTGAGTAACAATGGAACAACTTTGATGTGGCACCGTGATTTCGAACTAGAAGTCCCCACACTGAGTGAGGGTTAGGTTGACGGTGCATATGTATGTTACACCACACTTCAAGCTAACGACGGGAATTCATATATGCATGTATGCGTGCATAGTATATGCGCTCAAACTTAATTAGGTCTGAATCTCACCATGACCTATACTACGATAACACGAACCAAATGAAGAATCCGCCATGGTAACCTATCTTGTTGTTGGTCAAGGTGATCATGGATGTCCACGCGGGCCCACGAATATATAGGCTTGTCACCGATAACCACGCGAGGGAGTGTATCGTTCGAAGGCAACCACTACATGCATATGTATGGAGGTGATGCGTGCATGCATGTTTGAATACACAACATTGATCTGGCGCGTGTGTCAAAAATCGTACACTAGCTCCCCACACAGAGCGAGATCGGTTCATGATGGTGTCGTTGTACTAGCCACTTCGACTCGATGGGAGGGATTCATGCGTACACATGCATGTGTGTGTGCTCAAAGTGTATCATGCATGTCATCCCAGAGCAAAAATAATAATCCCCTCCTAAGTCAAATTAACCTCTCTTGTTGTCAGGCAAAAAGAAGTGATGGACCAAGCGGGCCCACAGATGGAAAGCATCGATATCGCTGATAACCGCTTAAGTGGGTGCGAGAGGACAACCACCACCGCTTTGCATGTGGGCCAAACATATATATGTTGAATACCCAAAATGCACAACTTTGATGTGCCACATGCCTCAAAAACCGTAAACCATGCACCCACACAAAGCGAGGTTCATATCAAGCGTACTACATATGATGATCCCCTTCCCCCTCTTCACCGCATACTATATGCTCCTGCCTTAATATATGTACAACCCAAAAGAATCCTCATCGATGGTGAAATTAATTAACCTCTCCCGATGTAGGTCAAAGTGATGCATGCATGCATGCATCGACGATGGCCTCGTGGGCCCACAGATGGAAGCGCTACACGTGAGTGTCCCAGCTAGGATATATATGCATGTGGCCCAAAAAGATGCTGTGTGATGTTTGAATAACCAATTTCACAATTTTGAAGTGGTAAGTGCCTCAGTAACCAAAAAGTCCCGACACTAAGTGAGGTGTAATTGTTCACGGACGCATACATATAGTATATATGCTAGTCCCCTCCCACCTCTTCGATGCGTACTATATACCACCATAACACAAACAAAAAGATTCTACCTCGCTGGTCAAATTAACCTCATTGTCGGCTGTTCGTCAAAGTGATGGATGACGACCTCGCGGGCCCACAGAAAGAGTCACACGCGAGTATCGAATGTCGTGTAGGACAACCATAAACTGCATGTGGCAAAACATTTATGTATGAAAGGGCTGTGTAATATTTTAAATAACGATTTCACGACTCTGATGTGGCACCAGCCTGCCTAACAAAACGGCCAACCCACACAGTGGCTCACAACTCGCAGGGTACTGCGAGCCACCCGCCACCCCTAGACGCACACACCCACACACACCCCGCTAACCCACCGCAACTATGATGCATGTTAAATTAATTATTCTGCGGTGAACATACATGTTACCAAAGGAGGGATGTTTTAATTTCAAAAAAATCACAGAGATCATTAAGACGTTTTAGTACATTGATTGATTGATTTTCTATGAGTATAATGTGCAAAAATCAAATTTGAGCTACATGCACACATGACGGTGCACCTAAATGGATTGCAAAAACACATGTGTCTCACTGGGTGCATGTTTACTCCCCGTGCAACAAATTTCAAACATTGAGAATCTTGAATTTTAAATTCTAGTACATCCAAAACTTATTTGAAGTTCATGAAACTTATCGTGTTGTCATATGGACACCAATACAAAGTGGCATTGTACTTTTTTTGGGTCAAATTTGAGACCAGTTTTAATGTAATCTTTATCTAATTACAGATGGGAGATTATTAATAATTGGGAACCAGTATCCCAAACGGATTATTTATTCGAACCGTGAGCGTTAGACCAACAATGGATACGTGCCATGCTTCGGTTAAGCAATAAAGCGGCAGCATTAATGATCCAAATAGAAAAACAATATACGTGCCACCGCGCGACCCGTGGGGCATGTGAGCAGGCGTGAGTTGACGGGACGCATGCGAGCAGTCCGCCGCTCAGGCAAACGGGGAGGCGTGCGTGCAGGTGTGTGAATTTACGGAGGCGTGCTCGCTGTGCAGTGTCATCGGGAGGCGTGCGAGTAGCTGTGTGAAACTTTGGTAGGCATGCCAGCAGTCCAGTGTGCAGGCTCACCGGAAGGCGAGCCATCGGTTTGACCGCCACCCGGCTCTCTCCCACAACTGCCACTACTCCATATTAATGGTGCGCTCGAGCGGCTGCACCCCCCATCCTCGCTACGCACACACAATCCTCTCTCTCCGCTTGCATCCTCAACGCCGCTCTCAGTCCTCAAAGCCGTCAGTGTATGAGGATGCCGCCGAAGCGCCCCATTGGAGGGAGTGGCGACGCCGGGGCTGCTAAAGCACCGGAGCACTGCGTAGAGATGGAGACAGAGGTTGCCGTCATTGCCGGCGAGTTATTGCTACACCCTGATGTCGTCGACGGTGTCGAGCTTCCACAGCCGGAGGCGGAGTTCCACACCGACTCCGACGACTACTCCAGCGATGACTCCGGCGACGACTCCGACGACCACTCCAGCGATGACTCCGACGACGAGGACAGCTGGTTAGTCATCTATACCCATTTATGTGTCAAATAGATCATAGGGTTTCTCTGGTTACTCCTGCCTCCCCCTTTTTGGAATAGAAATCCTGTGGTTATGTTCTCCCAATCCATGAAATCTGAGTAAGTTTCATTAGATCCGTGTAGTGTATTGATTGTTTGAATGGTATAGGTGATAAGTGATTAGTTGTTTCATCTGTGCAAATGATTTCTGCTAGTAATCCGACTAGGGTTAGTGTTCATGCTAATAATTCTTAGCCAAGGCTTGACAATTGATTTTGAATGACATACCTATGTTTATGCCATTATTTTCTTCAAGATTGGTCTGCACATAGACGACTGTGCTTAAAAATCGAACCATAATCTCTGGATATGTATAAATAAGTAGCCATAAATTCCTAATCCTACTTCACGACATGTAATCAGTGATTTGATGCCAAATTTGTTTTACTATTTGTATAGGTTCTGTCTGATGATGTGGACATCGAGGAAGAAGATGCCCAGAGGAGGTACAAGAGGCGAATCCTGAGGGAGCTTTATGCGGTAATGCATAACGGGCGTATTAGGACCTGGAACGACGGCTATGGATGCCCATTTTGCAACCACAAGATTCATGACGCGTATCTAAGTGTTCTGGCGCATGCAAGAGGACGGGCCATTGGCTCCTTCAAGCAGAAGTATTCTCATAGGGTGGCGCACGACGCGTACGCCGAGTACCTGGAGAAGCTTCAGGATCATGTCGGCCACTTGTGAGATGAGATGTGGGATGGATCAAACTATGTATGCTTGAGTATGCTTAATGACGGTTGAACTATGTACTTATGGTTGAACTATGCTTATGTACATGTACGCTTATTATCTATGTCTGAGTATGTTAAATATTTCGCTAAATTTTGGTAATGATTACAACGGGGGACCAATAAACCAGGACGGAGGTAGTACGTCAATCACACACGGTTCCCAAAATTGGAACCGTGTGCAATGACTTTCATTTTGCCTGCTGATGTCTACTACACAACCTTCTTCTTGTAGATGTTGTTGGGCCTCCAAGTGCAGAGGTTTGTAGGACAGTAGCAAATTTCCCTCAAGTGGATGACCTAAGGTTTATCAATTCGTGGGAGGCATAGGATGAAGATGGTCTCTCTCAAACAACCCTGCAACCAAATAACAAAGAGTCTCTTGTGTCCCCAACACACCCAATACAATGGTAAATTGTATAGGTGCACTAGTTCGGTGAAGAGATGGTGATACAAGTGCAATATGGATGGTAGATATAAGTTTTTGTAATCTGAAAATATAAAAACAACAAGGTAACAAGTGGTAAAAGTGAGCGAAAACGGCATTGCAATGCTAGGAAACAAGGCCTAGGGTTCATACTTTCACTAGCGCAAGTCCTCTCAACAATAATAAAATAATTGGATCATATAACTATCCCTCAACATGCAACAAAGAGTCACTCCAAAGTCACTAATAGTTGAGAACAAACGAAGAGATTATGGTAGGCTACAAAACCACCTCAAAGTTATTCTTTCCGATCAATCTTTTCAAGAGTTCGTACTAGAATAATACCTTAAGACACAAATCAACCAAAACCCTAATGTCATCTAGATACTCCAATGTCACCTCAAGTATCCATGGGTATGATTATACGATATGCATCACACAACTCAGATTCATCTATTCAACCAACACAAAGAACTTCAAAGAGTGCCCCAAAGTTTCTACCGGAGAGTCAAGACGAAAACATGTGACAACCCCTATGCATAAGTTCACGAGGTCACAGAACTCGCAAGTTGATCACCAAAACATACATCAAGTGGATCACGTGATATCCCATTGTTACCACAGATAAGCACATGCAAGACATACATCAAGTGTTCTCTAATCCTTAAAGACTCAATCCGATAAGATAACTTCAAAGGGAAAACTCAATTCATCGCAAGAGAGTAGAGGGGGAGAAACACCATAAGATCCAAATATAATAGCAAAGCCCGCGATACATCAAGATTGTGCCGACTCAAGAACACGAGAGAGATAGAGAGAGAGAGAGAGAGAGATCAAACACATAGCTACTGGTACATACCATCAGACCCGAGGGAGAACTACTCCCTCCTCGTCATGGAGAGCGCCGGGATGATGAAGATGACCACCGGAGAGGGATTCCCCCCTCCGACAGGGTGTCGGAACGGGTCTAGATTGGTTTACGGTGGTTACGGAGGCTTCTGGCGGTGGAACTCTCGATCTAGGTTTCTTTCTGGAAGTTTCTGTATATATAAGAGGTTTTGGCGTCGAGAACAAGTCAGGGGGATCTCCGGGCTGTCCACGTGGCAGGGAGGCGCGCCCAGGGGGTGGGCACGCCCCCACCCTCGTGGCCAGCCCATGACTTTTCTGGCCCAACTCTTTTACTCCATGGCCTTCTTCTAGTCCAAAAATAAGCTCCGTCAAGTTTCAGGTCAATTGGACTCCGTTTGGTTTTCCTTTTCCGCGATACTCAAAAACAAGGAAAAAACAGAAAACTAGCACTGGGCTCTAGGTTAATAGGTTAGTCCCAAAAATCATATAAAATAGCATATAAATGCATATAAAACATCCTATATGGATAACATAATAGCATGGAACAATAAAAAATTATAGATACGTTGGAGACGTATCACCTGCTACGTTAATCACACACGGTTCGCTCTAGCAAACCGTCGCTCCCAAAATTCTTTGTGGGACAGAAAACCCTCACCACCCAATTCAAAAAAGAAAAAAGAAAACCCTCACCATCCCCATGTCACAAAAACCCTCACCCCGCCCGCCACCCTCTCGGCCCGTCTGGTACGTTCCCCATTCACACCTTCACAAGCTCCTCTATGTCTATGCCATGGCACCGCCTATCGCGGCGGTAAACACTTAGCTCGACGCCTGCCGCCGCTGCCAGGCTGCTGGCAAAGTCCGCCGCATTTCACCACTTCCGCTTGCCCCCGCCTATTGCCATTGACTTTCTCGACGCTGGTCGCGGTCGACCCAGCTCCGCTCGGTTGGGGAATCTGCTGTACTGAGGGTTCTTTCTCATGGACAACAAGGTAACTAACGAGATATTATCTCATCTCTTATCCCAGTTCATCTGCCTCCTTTAATCACCCGGCGGAAATCATCGTGAATTCATTTTTAGTCGAGCTGATTTGAGGGTTTTCTTTCATTCATAGAATGTACAGTGCGCCGACACTTCAGGACTTGGCGACCGCCGCCAGAGATTCCATCTCATCGTACCAGATAACTTGAGGACGTGTGCGGTATGTTCAATCTCACCCTAAATCGGTTGGCATGGCCTACTTTCCTGAACATATTCTAAATATTGCTACATTTGGATAAAAGGTGCCACATGCACCATATACGTCAAAGGGGATTTTCCCCCTCTTCTTTCTATATTAGGAAAATTAATGATGTATTGTTCTTTTGATTACTCTCATATTTCTGTGACATCATGTTTACCCTATCTGTTTAACTATAGACTTTTGTCCTTCGATTTCAATTATTGTACAGTTCTTTCAATTTGGGCCCATATTTGCGTGTTAGCATATTTTCTTTAACAATCCTACAATTTTCTACAGGACATCCCTCGCTATGCAACAGATTATGTAGTGCACAATTTTTCCCTTTACATACATCAAGGCTCCATGAATGTCATACTGCACACAAACCATGGATTTACAATCATTTCTACTCTAAGACTTGATGAACGTGGTGACTCCTATTTTGGCACTGACTTTTGGAATGAAATTGCAAAGTTCTATGTACTGAAAGCTGGCACTAAAATTGCACTGCACATACAAGGGCCTGGTCATGAGATATATGCTAACTTCCCCGACAAAATCATCCGTCCAGACTTTGTTCGAAGTAAGTTTTCTTTTCAACTATCTGCATATGTTGACTTACCCGGCAATGTCAAATGAATTGTGTAGTATTTAAGCAACCAATTGTTATTCCCTTTTCTTACTATATCCCTACCTAATAACTTCTAGTTACCACTTTTCTATTGCCCTGTTTTAACTAAATATTCCCTGTACTCCCATTTCTATCAGAAAGCACCGCTGACAAGGAGACTTCGGAGGTGGAGAACGGGGCTTCCAACAAGCGGAGGCGGGGCGAGCTAGAACCGCAAGCGACTCCAGCAGGCCTAAACTTAATCAACAGCCTCCCCGATGATATGTTGAGAGTCATCATCTCTCTCCTCCCAATCAAATATGGGGCGCGGACAACCCTCCTTTCCTGACGGTGGCGCCCCCTATGGAACTCCAGCCCTCTCGACCTCATCGACACCCACGAGCTCTGCCATGGCTATCACAAAAGCTTGGATGCATTCTCCAAGATCCTTGGAAGTCACCTTGGCCCAACCAAAGGCCTTAGAATGGGCAAGTTCCATTCCAACGGCAAGGACCGAGCCAAGCTTGACGACTGGTTCCGATCCCCCGCCCTAGATCAGCTCGAGGAGCTCACTTTTGATGATGGGCATATGCGGTCGCTGCCAACGTCCGCACTCCGCCTCGCGCCCACGCTGCGTGTCGCCAAGTTCAGGAATTGCCACTTCCCGCCCCTTAATGACGCACCCTCTCTTATTCTACCACGACTAAAGCACCTCGAGCTCGTCGCTGTCTTCCTCTCAAAGGGTGACATGGAGCGGCTGCTCCATGGCTATACTGCACTCGAGTACCTTCATCTTTAGGCGATCAATGGGTTGAGTACCTTCCACATCACCTCCATGACTCTCGGACTATTTATGTGTGTTGCTGGTGCGGCAGGAAGACATCACAAAAGGTGGACCATGGTATGGTCATCCAGGACACACCTGCACTTGAGAGATTACTTGTAGTTGATCAAGAAGGTCCAACAAGAATCAATGTCATTTCTGCGCCGAAATTGACAGTGGTGGGCTACTCGTTTGACAAATACTCCGAACTTGTTATTGGATCCACACCCGTTCAGGTACAACAGCCACCTTCTACCTCTCCTTCTATAAATTAACATTATTTCTAATTTTGAAGATGTTTGTTCGTCTGTCATTTAAAAAATGATTCCGATAAGCTTGACCCCGAAACTGTGCACAGTGAAGGTCTTGGCACTAGAATCTATCGGGCCCAACCTGGAGCAAGTTATCAGTTTCCTGAGATGCTTTTCGTGCCTGGAGAAGCTATATATCGAGGTGACGTTCCTTTCCTGTTAAATGTTAACCATAAGGGAGTTCAATTTGTGACACCTTTTTCCAAGTTTAGAATGATAATGTACTACAATTTTTGAAGGTTCTTTTGGAGGATTTCAGTACATACATGCCCCCCCCCATATTGGTTGCTTGATCCATATGGTTACATTCAATAAGCATTTCTCCTTTGGATTCATCTGTACTAGTTTTCTTAGGGAATTTTTCATCCACTCCAACCTCTTGTGAAGAAGGCTACATTTTTCTAGAATGTAATAAAATGCCCATGTTAATCATGTCGGATCGAAGATGGCATGTTAGTGCATTTTACAAATCCTGCAAACCAAATAGCTAGGCCTATAGTAATGTTCAAAACTACATGTAGGCACTAACACAATTTCTTCTTTTGCAGATAAGATTAGGGCCAGTGGTGGATAATGTGATACAATATAACAATCACATCGAATGCCTAGATCTACATCTCTCAGAAATTACTTTGAACTCCTACCGAGGGACCTTACCGGAGATTATATTCGCCAGGTTCTTTGTTCTTGGAGCAAGGGTGCTGAAGGAAATGAGGTTTGCCCTACATTTATTTCGCAAAAATGAATGGTCTGTTGATCAGCACCGGCGCCTGCGGTAGAATGGAGTAGGCTCCAAAAATGCTGAATTTCATTTTGGAACTTTAGATGACAGAGTAATCGGAAGTCATCGGGTCAACCCCATGCATGACTTCTCAGTGGCTGACCCCTTTGCTAAAATTGTGAGGTTTCGAAGCGAGACTTAGAAGCGGTGATATTAGTTTGAACCTCTCTTATATCCATGTTCAGTGCATCAGCGCGAGCGTTTGCAGCTGATGAGCTGAATTTCATTTCTAATATCAGTTTGAACCTTGTAATCTTCGAATTTGAGCCATGTAACTCTGGAATTTGAACCTTGTAACATTTCGAGCTTTTCTGGTACAATCGTTGAAATGGCATCGTATGAGACTCGTATATTGCTAGCACTATTTTGACCTGAATATGCAATGGTCTTAGATTTTTATTAACCATTCTCAAATCAGTTTACCTTGTCGATCTCACAGCACACGATCTTTATAGCTAACTCGACTGCGATTTTTGAAAATATTGCACACAGTTGGTTTCTTCCATCGTGTGCACTGTAGAGCGTAGAATTAATTATCACACTCGAGTGTCCATCATCACCCTTTTGTGTAACTTTTACCTCATCACCCAAGGGTAAAGTTATGACCGAAGTCATTCCACACACTTCGTTTTTACAAAGCTTTTGCCTATAAACGCCCATGATTTGTCCCTCTTCTAGCCAATGCATGGCCAAACTAGCCGGGCGGGAAGCTTGTGCGGTAGCGCGGGAACAGGCTCTTCGAGCCCATGCCTGGGGTGCGGTGTTGTGAAGCATGCACTGGATTTTGGAATCCTCCGCTATGAACGTCGTGACAAGACGTGACGATTACAGGCCGACCGGCCCCCATTTATTACAGCGGCTATTTAACCTACCCTTGTGTCTCTTCAACCTTTCAATCGCGCCCCACTATTGCAAGAAGCACACCCACCACGAGAAATTCTTAGAGGGTATCCCGCACGGCTCCAATGGCGCTCCGAGCGGCTGCCGATGACGTGTAGCAGTTCACCATGCGTGCCGCGGTGGACACCCATAGAAGGTTCATGGACCTCTCAGTGGTGTACACCAATGACCCGGTCTGGGCGGAGCACTCCATCCACATCATGGAGCTGTTGCTTGCTGAGGAGAAGTACAAGGTGGTCGGGTTCGACCTCGAGTACACCCGCGCTCGTGCCGGGTCTTGTCCCAAGGTCGTCGTTGCCCAGATGTGTGTGCGCCACCATGTCCTCGTCTACCACTACTGCCTGGCCACAAGGCCTTGCGAGCATTTCACCAGGTTTGTCAACAGCCCCCACTACATGTTCGCTACGATGGACATCATCATTGATGTAAAGGCGCTCGAGAATTCGGGCATCGCCTACTAGAATCTTGTCGACATCCAGGGACAATACAAGATCAAGGCAGCAAGGAGCATGAGAATGACTCACTGGTTCACCTTGCCGAGGCCATCATCGACCCCTACTACAGAGACATGAAGGATTCATGCAACAAGGACAAGCGTGCCTGGCACTCAGCCTGGATGGAGAAACTTGACAAAGCTCACGTCGTGTACGCGGCCAAGGAGGCGTACACGAGCTACAACATGTACAGGTGGATCGTTGACATGAGGAAGTCCCTCCTTCCCCAAAATGGCCAGGGATCCAGCCGGAAGCAGAGCAATGGCAAGCATCGTCGCAACAATAAGTAGATGATTAGATCCTCGTTTCTCCTACTTTAGTATGCATGTAATAGCTTTCTTTGGTGTGTGGAAATGTTATGTGTGTAGTCACTTGTGTAATTGTACGCTTAATTTGGTTATGCAATGCTGTCTTTTTAAGTATATATGTTGATGCTATAGACAGAGCGTAGATGTTGTGCGGACAAAGAAAATCACATCGCACACGGACTAAACAATGGAACCCGTCGGTGATGTTTTCATCAATCACTCACAATTGTATACCAGCAATCATTTTCTCACAATACACATGGCTTGTTAGCAGTAATCGTCTGTGTTGTTATCGATCTTCGCACATGTTTCTGATTATGGACCTGTTTGCCTCGTATCACACACATCTTGTTCATTTGAACCGTTTCTGTTATCTGTCTCAACGCAAACAGTTCATCTGAGTGAACCGCGTGCCGTATATCGCACACACCTTTTATCTGGCTAACCGTTTCTTTTGTGTTGCCTAATCACAAACAGTTCATCCGAGTGAACCGTATGCTGTGTATCGCACATGCCTTCATCTGGCTGCCCATTTCTTTTGTTCCTCCTCATCGCAAACAATTCATTTTACTGAACTGTATGCCCTTCATTGCACAAGCAAATAAAACCTGAACCGTGTTTGATGCATCTGTCATCGCAAACGTTTTACACATTTCTGACGATTTTCATACATCATCGTTTGCGGTTATTGCATCGCACACAGTTTCTCGAAGGGTCTCTGATCGTAGTGTCGCGTTAGCAGTATCCTGCAGTAGTGCACCATGATTTTGAAATGTGGACAAACTTTGGGATAATGTCAATCACCTCAAATATTTATTCCTCTAAACAACTCAGTAGGTACCATCAAGACAATCAAATTCAGTTCTATGGAGTTGAATTACTAAGTGCTAGTTCTTTTAAAAAATTTGAGCCCCTAAGTTTGTTTTAAAACATTTTCTTTTTGAAATCAAGAATAAGCTTTACATGAAAGTTTCACTAAAAAATTTGGAAATAGGAATAATAAACAAATGATAATCAACTACCGTGGGAAAAGAAACTTAAGTGCAACAAGCCAAATAAAAGCATTAGCTTAATTAAACTTGCGAGAGAAGTGAGTATGAATATATTTTACCGTCTCACGCTGGCTTGTACTTTTCTCAAGTCACTTCTCCATTTTGTTATTTTCATTTCCAACTTGCTAGGGATGTCCAAATTCGTGGTCTTATAGAAAGAAAAACACAAATGAAGAGGATTCCAAGAAACAAAAAATGTTCTCTAAAACCTTTTATTACGCAAAACTGAAAATAAACATGAGAACGTAAAATGAAAATAAAAAGAAGAAAATAAATGTGCATGCAAGGATAACTAGGGGAATGAGCTCCCCCAAGCTTAGGATCTTGCCTAGCTCTCTCTAATCCATGTCCTTGTCATCGCGTCACGAGGTGCGACACTAGGCCACTAAAACTGTTATGGACCACTAGAGGACGATGGAGCAGTGTTGGGTCGCCCGACAAGTGGCCAAAGGGATACGAAGGTCTGCATGTTCTGTGAAAGTAGACCTATGTTGTTTATGGCCATCTGGAGGTTAGTACATATACCCCCAACCTGTTGCAATAGCTATTGGTACTCACTCCTAGGGACATACCCAATACCATAACCATAATGTTGTTGGGGGTGGTGTGCCCCCACTAGGCCTCTCCTTCCTAGGCGTCTCAACCGGCGCCGATGCCCTCTATTGTGTGTCCCATTCAGGTGCAGGATCGACATGGGCATCTCCCCCGAAGCTTGTTCCGCTCCTAAAATTGTTAATCTCATCAAGAGTGAGAAACCATATATGGCGGCCAATCACTAAATAATCTTGCTCTAGGGGCTAGCGAACAAGCACTCCGTTAGTACCGAGCATAGGGAACTTGTAAGTATGATGCCCTCCATTTGTTGGGTCTGGTCCAATAAATTGATAGTCATATCTAATTGCTTGTATCTGCGTTGGTAATTGCCCCAAGAGGAGAGGATGATGCAGCATAGCAACGGTAAGTATTTCCCTTAGTTATAAAACCAAGGTTATCAATCCAGTAGGAGAACAAAGCAACACTATGTAAACAACACTTGCACACAAACCACAAAAACCTGCAACCCAACGCGTAAGAGGGGTTGTCAATCCCTCCTCGGTATTGAGATAGATTAAATTGTATGAAATTGGATAAATAGATCTAGCAGAAACACAAAATAAATAAGTAAAGAAAAAGTGCCGCAAGGTATTATTGGATCAATAGATCTGAAAATAGTATGATAGGAAATAGACTCAGGGGCCCTAGATTTCACTAGAGGCTTCTCTCGAGAAAATAACATATGGTGTGTAAACAAATTGCTGTTGGGCAATTGATAGAAGAGCAAATAATTATGACGATATCCAAGGCAATGATCATGTATATATGCATCACGTCCAAGATTAGTAGACCGACTCCTGCCTGCATCTACTACTATTACTCTACACATCGACCGCTATCCAGCATGCATCTAGTGAAGTTCATGGAAAACGGAGTAATGCAATAAGAACGATGACATGATGTAGACAAGATCTATTCATGTAGGAATAGACCCCATCTTTTTATCCTTAATAGAAATGATACATGTGTGTCATGTCTACTTCTGTCACTGAGATTGAGCACCGCAAGATCGAACCCATCACAAAGCACCTCTTCCCATGGCAAGAAAAATCAATCTAGTTGGCCAAACCAAACCAAAGTTTCGGAGAAGAAATATGAGTCTATAACAATCATGCATAAGAGAGTTCAACAAAGACTCAAATAATGTTCATGGATAGATCTGATCATAAACTCACAGATCATCAGATCCCAACAAACACATCGCAAAAAGTCATTACATCAAATAGACCTCCAAGAACATCGAGGAGAACATTGTATTTAAGATCAAAAAGAGAGAAGAAGCCATCTAGCTACTTCCTACGGACCCGTAGATCTATGGTGAACTACTCACGCATCATCGGAGGGGCAAGAGTGATGATGAAGAACCCCTCTGTGATTGTTGACCCCTCCGACAGAGTGCCGGAGAAGGCCTCTAGATTGGATCTCGTGGTTCTGGAACTTGCGATGGCTGGAATTGTGTATCGTCGACCCGCTAGGGTTTTGGGGATTTTAGAGTGTTTATAGAGCTGATAGTCAGTGGAGAAGCCTCCCGTGTGCCCCACTACCTACCAAGGCGCGCCTGGCCCTTTGGTGCCTAGTGGGCCCCATGGGCCTCCTCTAGAACACTTCTTTTGCTCACTGGGTGTCTTCTGTCCAGAAAAAATCTCCAAAAAGTTTCATGGAATTTGGACTTCATTTGGTATTGATATTCTGCAAAGTAAAAAACAAACAGAAAACAACAACTGGCACCGGGCACTATGTCAATAGGTTAGTCCCAAAAAATGATATAAAGTTGCTAGTAAATGAATATAAAACATCCAAGAATGATACTTTAATAGAATGGAACAATAAAAAATTATAGATACATTGGAGACGTATCAATGACCCTCCTATTAAGCATAGTGTACCCGGAAACATGCTCAAGTTGTTTATATCATGTGGAACCGCTTAGTAATGCGTGTGACAAGACCACCAATATGAATATCTCATGTAGGCTTGATAGAGGCGAAGGTGTCCCATCTTCCGATGAGATGGTAACCATCATTTTGGTGGAGTAGACTTTGACGATTTGACTAAGAAGATGCAAAGACGTCACGCCTTAGCAATTGCTAAACCAACTCCGAGAGGTTTTTGAGCACACCGGAGCACGATGAACCTGACCACGAGGGTGTATTTCCTACAGACAAACAAAGAACAAGCAAGAAACTGGGATTGCAATTTGGATATTGCAAATTTAAGAAGAAAGCTTTATTGATCAAAGTGGGGTTCTGTGATGTCTTGATCTGGTTGTTGAACACAAACAAAGGACATGGATTTTAATTATGGATAACTCTAATATAATCAAAACTCAAGTCTAAATGATGCCTTAAGGGCTGTATTTATAGGGGAAAAGAGAGGGGATTTCGCCCCCCCTTTGCAAGGTGGGACTAAAACACCTCTTGAGTCATTTCCCCTATAATAAGAACTCTAAACACAGCCTACGAAAAGGTATTACAAAATTACATGGTCCTGGTCCAAAGATAAGGTGGCACAACACCTATAATAAGCTATGGACGAAATTTATGAAAGACCATCTTGTATATTTCGTCCATGTCCTTCGATGTCATCATGGTTGCTTCAAACTGCTGAAATCTCCATTGGAAACTCAGTTATTGTTCCCTTCATGCACACCTTCATATCCACGCTTAATCAATCCCAATGTACATCCTTCTTGTCCATTCTAGGCCCTTCTTTCATAAGCAAAACAAATGTATCCAATTTAGGCAACATCATATTCTCATGAACACTAGAATCATTACCAAAAAATAGAAGTACGTGGTAATTCAATTGGCATGCGCGAGTGATACATCTCCAACGTATCTATAATTTTTTGATTGTTTCATGCTATTGTATTATCAATATTGGAAACTTTTTATACAATTTTATATCATTTTGGGGGACTAACCTATTAACTCAGTGGCCAGTGCCAATTGCTGTTTTATGCCTATTTTGGGTCTTTAGGAAATCTGTACCAAAAGGAGTTCAAATGCTACGAAAATTTTTGATGATTTTTTTTCTGGACAAAAGAGACCCTAGAAACTTCGAGGAGAGACCAGAAGTGTAGCAAGGAGACGACAAGGTAACAAGGCGCACCCTGATGCCTTGTGGGCCCAACGTGGCTCCGTCTGACCTAATTACACTTCTATAAATTATCAAATATTGGGAAACCCCAGAGAGCTACCCGAAAAAAATTCTGCCGCCGCAAGCTTCTGGTCTTCAATGATCCATCTGGAGGCCTTTTCCGATACCCTGCTGGAGGGGGGATTGATCATGGAGGGCTTCTACATCAACCTTGCCGCCCTTCCGATGACGTGTGAGTAGTTCACCATAGACCTACAGGTCCATAGCTAGTAGCTAGATGGCTTCTTCTCTCTCTTTGATCTTCAATACAATGTTCTCCTTGATCTCCTTGGAGTTATATTGGATGTAATCTTCTTCCGCGGTGTGTTAGTTAGGATCCGATGAATTGTAGATTTATGATCAGATTGTTCACTGAAAGTAATTGAGTCTTTTCTGAACTTTATTATGCATGATTATTTGATGCTTGTAATATGCGTGATAATTCCCCGAAGAGGAGGGGATGATGCAGCACAACAGAGGTAAGTATTTCCCTCAGTTATGAAACCATGGTTATCAATCCAGTAGGCGAACCAAGCAACACTATGTAAACAACACCTCCACACAAACAACAACTACTTGCAACCCAACGTGTAAAGGGGTTGTCAATCCCTCAACGATATTGAGATAGGTTAAATTGTATGAGATTTGAAAAATAAATGTAACTAAAACAAAAAATAAAATAAATAAAAGAAAACTACAGGAAGGTAATTTTGGTTTTTAATATATGATAGGAAATAGACCTGGGGCCCATAGTTTTGACTAGAGCCTTCGCTCGAGAAAATAGCATACAGTGGGTAAAGAAATTACTGTTGGGCAATTGACAAAAAAGCAAATAATTATAACAATATCCAAGGCAATGCTCATGTATATAGGCATCACGTCCAAGACTAGTGGACCGAAACAATTCTGCATCTACTACTATTACTCCACACATCGACCACTATCCAACAAGCATCTAATGTATTAAGTTCATGGAAAAACGAAGTAATGCATTAGACAAGATGACATGATGTATACAAGATAAACTCACGTATGAATAAACCCCATCTTTTTACCCATAATAGCAATGATACATGCGTGCCATGTCTCTTTCTGTCACTGAGATTGAGCACCGCAAGATCAAACCCATCAAAAAGCACCTCTTCCCATGTCAAGATAAATCAATCTAGTTGGCCAAACCAAACCAAGCCAATAAATTGGAGAAGAAATATGAAGCTATAACAATCATGCATAAAAGAGTTCAAATAAGACTCAAATAATATTCATGGATAGATCTGATCATAAACTCACAATTCATTAGATCCCAACAAACACACCACAAAAAAGAGTTACATCAAATAGACCTCCAAGAACATCAAGGAGAACATTGTATTGAAGATCAAAAAGAGAGAAGAAGCAATCTAGCTACTAACTACGGACCCGTAGGTCTGTGGTAAACTACTCATGCATCATTGGAGGGGCGGCAAGGATGATGAAGAACACCTTCGTGATCGTTGCCCCTTCCGGCAGAGTGCCAGAAAAGGCCTCTAGATTGGATCTCGTGGTTCTCAAACTTGCGGCAGCGGAAAAAGTATTTCGTCGACTCCCCCTAGGGTTTTTGGGATTTTAGAGTATTTATAGAGGCAGAGGTAGGTCAAGGGGTGCCTGTGAGCCCCACTACCCATCAGGGCGCGCCAGAGGCCCCTGGCGCACCCCGGTGTCTAGTGGGCCCCACAGGCCTCCTCTTGTGTGCTCTAGAAGCTTCCAGGGTCTCTTATCACCAAAAAAATCTCCAAAACAAATTTGTGGCAATTGGACTTCGTTTGATATTGATATTCTGCAAAGTAAAAAAACAACAAAAAACAGCAACTGGCACTCGTCACTAGGTTAACAGGTTAGTCCCTAAAAATGATATAAAGTGGCTAGTAAATGTATATAAAACATCCAAGATAGATAATTTAATAGCATGGAGCAATCAAAAAATATAGATACGTTGGAGACGTACCAAGCATCCCCAAGCTTAATTCATGATCGTCCTCGAGTAGGTAAATGATAAAAATAGAATATTTGATGTGAAATGCTACATATCATATTCATCACATATTCTTTTCTTTTGTACCATGTACATTTGGACTTTAAGTGATTCAAAGCAATAGTCTATAATTTGACATGAAGACATCAATACTCAAGGATATTGATAACCCACAAGTATAGGAGATCAATTGTAGCCTTTCCCGATAAGTAAGAGTGTCGAACCCAACAAGGAGCTAAAGGTAAAATAAATATTTCCTCAAGTTCTATTGACCACCGATACAACTCTACGCATGTTTGACGTTCGCTTTACCTAGAACAAGTATGAAACTAGAAGTACTTTGTAGGTGTGATAGGATAGGTTTGCAGGATAATAAAGAACACGTAAATAAAATCTAGGGGCTGTTTAGATAAAGAAACAACTAAGTTAGTTTTAGTAGAGAGATTTTTGTAACGCAAGAAAGTTATTTGTCCCTAGGCAATCGATAACTAGACTCGTAATCATTATTGCAATTTTATATGAGGGAGAGGCATAAGATAAAATGCTTTCTCTACTTGGATCATATGCACTTACGATTAGAACTCTAGCAAGCATCCGCAACTACTAAAGATTATTAAGGTAAAACCCAACCATAGCATTAAAGTATCAAGTCCTCTTTACTCCCATAAGCAAACAACCTACTTACTCGGGTCTGTGCTTCTATCACTCACGCCACCCACCATAACAAATCATTAACATATTGCAAACCCTACAGCGGGGATCCCTCACACTTGCGTGACACAGAGAGCACCATAGGACAACACCAATAATAAAACATACAACTCAAACCAATCATGATCATCAATCAACCCATAATACAAAACGTATCTATTCAAACATCATAGGATAGCCATACATCATAGGGAAATAATTTATAGCTTTGACCACCATATTTAAGTAGAGATTACGGCGGGGAGAAGAGGTGTTACACCGCTGCATAGAGGGGGAGTGTTGGTGTCAAAACTGGCAGACCTTGGGGTAGGGGGTCCTGGACTGTGGATCTAGGATCGTTGGTAACAGGAGATAAGGGACACGGTATTTACCCAGGTTTGGGCCCTCTCCAAGAGGTAAAACCCTACTCTTGCTTGATTGTATTCAATATATGTGTTACAGGGTCGATCTACCTCAAGATCAGTATGAGCAAACCCTAGGCTACAGGGGATGAAGATTGCCCTCCCCCAAATGACTACACCCTTCGGTTTATATAGAAACTGATAGGGCTAGGGTTACTAAAGATACATTACATATCAGGAATAAAAGAGATCTTGCGCCTGCATGACTTGGAGGATACTCCACGACTTCATAGAATTCCTTGAAGGAAATATGCCCTAGAGGCAATAATAAAGTTTTTATTTATATTTCCTTATATCATGATAAATGTTTATTATTCATGCTAAAATTGTATTAACAGGAAACTTAGTACATGTATGAATACATAGACAAACATAGTATCACTAGTATGCCTCTACTTGACTAGCTCTTTGAATCAATGATGGTTATGTTTCCTAACCATAGACATGAGTTGTCAATTGATTAACGGGATCACCTCATTAAAGAATGATGTGATTGACTTGACCCATTCGTTAGCTTAGCACGATGATCGTTTAGTTTGTTGCTATTGCTTTCTCCATAACTTATACATGTTCCTATGACTATGAGATCATGCAACTCCCGGATACCGAAGGAACACTTGGTGTGCTATCAAACGTCACAACGTGACTGGGTGACTATAAAGATGCTCTATAGGTGTCTCCGATGGTGTTTGTTGAGTTGGCATAGATCGAGATTAGGATTTGTCACTCCGAGTATCGGAGAGGTATCCCTGGGCCCTCTCGGCAATGAAAATCACTATAAGCCTTGCAAGCAATGTGACTAATGAGTTAGTTACGGGATGATGCATTACGGAAGAGTAAAGAGACTTACCGGTAACGAGATTGAAATAGGTAATGAGATACCGACGGTCGAATCTCGGGCAAGTAACATACCGATGACAAAGGGAACATCGTATATCATTATGCAGTTTGACCGATAAAGATATTCGTAGAATATGTGGGAGCCAATATGAACATCCAGGTTCCGCTATTGGTTATTGACCGGAGACATGTCTCGGTCATGTCTACATAGTTCTCGAACCCATAGGGTCCACACGCTTAACGTTCAGTGATGATCGGTATTATGAGTTTATGTGTTTTGATGTACTGAAGGTAGTTCAGAGTCCCGGATATGATCACAGACATGACGAGGAGTCTCAAAATGGTTGAGACATAAAGATTGATATATTGGATGACTATATTCGGACACCGGGTGAGTTCCGGGGGTCACCGGATAATTATCGGAGTGCCGGGGGGTTATCGGAACCCCCCGGGGGACTAATGGGTCAACATGGGCCTTAGTGGAGAGTGAGGGCCGACCAAGGCAGGGCCGCACGCCCCTCCCCCTCTAGTCCGAATTGGACTAGGGAAGGGGGGGGGGCGGCGCCCCCCTTTCCTTCTCTTATGTCCTTCTTTTTCCTTCCCCCTTCCTCCTCCTAGTAGGACTAGGAAAGGGGAGTCCTACTCCTACTAGGAGGAGGACTCCTCCCCTCCTTGGCGCGCCTCGAAGTGCCGGCCGACCTCCCTCCTTGCTCCTTTATATACGGGGGCCGGGGGCACCCCATAAACACACAAGTTGATCATTGATCCCTTAGCCGTGTGCGGTGCCCCCTCCACCATAATCCACCTCGGTCATATCGTCGTAGTGCTTAGGCGAAGTCTTGCGCCGGTAGCTTCATCATCACCATCATCACGCTGTCGTGCTGACAAAGCTCTCCCTCGACATGCAGCTGGATCGAGAGTTCGTGGGACATCACCGAGCCGAACGTGTGCAGATCGCGGAGGTGCCGTATTTTCTGTACTAGGATCGGTCGGATCGTGAAGACGCATGACTACATCAACCGCGTTGTCATAATGCTTCCGCTTATGGTCTATGAGGGTACATGGACAACACTCTTCCCCTCTCGTTGCTATGCATCACCATGATAGATCTTGCGTGTGCGTAGGAAAATTTTGAAATTACTACGTTCCCCAATAGTGGCATCTGAGCTAGGTCTATGCGTAGATGTTATATGCATGAGTAGAAGGCAAAGGAGTTGTGGGCGTGGGTATATACATATTGCTTGCCGTCACTAGTTGATTCTTGATTCGGCGGTATTGTTGGATGAAGCAGCCCAGACCGACATCACATGTACGCTTACGCGAGACTGGTTCTACCGACGTGCTTCACACACTGGTGGCCGGTGAGTGTCAGTTTCTCCCACTTTAGTTGAATCGGTTTCAATGAACAGGGTTCTTTCTGAAGATCAAAAAGAAATCACTATACCGCGTTGTGGTTTTTGATGCGTAGGTAAGAACTGTTCTTGCTAAGCCCGTAGCAGCCACATAAAACTTGCAACAACAAAGTAGATGACGTCTAACTTGTTTTTGCAGGGCATGTTGTGATGTGATATGGTCAAGACATGATGCTAAATTTTATTGTATGAGATGATCATGTTTTGTAACACAGTTATCGGCAACTGGCAGGAGCCATATAGTTGTCGCTTTATTGTATGAAATGCAATCGCCATGTAATTGCTTTACTTTATCACTAAGCGGTAGCGATAGTCGTCGAAGCAATAGTTGGTGAGACAACAATGATGCTTCGATGGAGATCAAGGTGTCAAGCCAGTGACGATGGTGATCACGACGGTGCTTTGGAGATGGAGATCAAAGTCATAAGATGATGATGGCCATATCATATCACTTATATTGATTGCATGTGATGTTTATCCTTTATGCATCTTATTTTGCTTAGTTCGGCGGTAGCATTATAAGATGATCTCTCACTAAATTTCAAGGTATAAGTGTTCTCCCTGAGTATGCACCGTTGCTACAGTTCGTCGTGCCGAGACACCACGTGATGATCGGGTGTGATAAGCTCTACGTTCACATACAATGGGTGCAAGCCAGTTTTGCACATGCAGAATACTCGGGTTAAACTTGACGAGCCTAGCATATGCAGATATGGCCTTAGAACACTGAGACCGAAAGGTCGAGCGTGAATCGTATAGTAGATATGATCAACATAGTGATGTTCACCATTGAAAACTACTCCATCTCACGTGATGATCGGACATGGTTTAGTTGATATGGATCACGTGATCACTTAGATGATTAGAGAGATGTCTATCTAACTGGGAGTTCTTAAGTAATTTGATTAATTGAACTTTAATTTATCATGAACTTAGTACCTGATAGTATTTTGCATGTCTATGTTGTTGTAGATAGATGGCCCGTGCTGTTGTTCCGTTGAATTTTAATGCGTTCCTAGAGAAAGCTAAATTGAAAGATGATGGTAGCAACTACACAGACTGGGTCCGTAATTTGAGGATTATCCTCATTGCTACACAGAAGAATTACATCCTAGAAGCACCGCTAGGTGACAAACCCACTGCAGGAGCAACACCAGATGTTATGAACACCTGGCAGAGCAAAGCTGATGACTACTCGATAGTTCAGTGTGCCATGCTTTACGGCTTAGGGCCGGGACTTCAACGACGTTTTGAATGTGATGGAGCATATGAGATGTTCCAGGAGTTGAAGTTAATATTTCAAGCAAATGCCCGGATTGAGAGATATGAAGTCTCCAATAAGTTCTACAGCTGCAAGATGGAGGAGAATAGTTCTGTCAGTGAACATATACTCAGAATGTCTGGGTACCACAATCACTTGACTCAGCTGGGAGTTAATCTTCTTGATGATAGTGTCATTGACAGAGTTCTTCAATCACTGCCACCAAGCTACAAGAGCTCCGTGATGAACTGTAATATGCAAGGGATGGATAAGACGATTCCTGACCTCTTCGCAATGCTAAAAGCTGCGGAGATAGAAATCAAGAAGGAGCATCAAGTGTTGATGGTCAACAAGACCACCAGTTTCAGGAAAAAGGGTAAAGGAAAAAAGGGGAACTTCAAGAATAACAGAAAGCCAGTTGCTACTCAAGTGAAGAAACCCAAGTCTGGACCTAAGCCTGAGACTGAGTGCTTCTAGTGCAAAGGAACTGGTCACTGGAAGCGGAACTGCCCCAAGTATTTGTCGGAGAAGAAGGATGGCAAAGTGAAAGGTATATTTGATATACATGTTATTGATGTGTACCTTTTTAATGCTCGCAATAGTGCCTGGGTATTTGATACTAGTTCAGTTGCTAACATTTGCAACTCGAAACATGGGCTACGGATTAAGCGAAGATTGGCTAAGGACGAGGTGATGATGCGCGTGGGAAATGGTTCCAAAGTCGATGTGATTGCCGTCGGCACGCTACCTCTACATCTATCTTTGGGATTATTTTTAGACCTAAATAATTGTTATTTGGTGCTAGCATTGAGCATGAACATTATATCTGGATCTTGTTTAATGCGAGACGGTTATTCATTTAAATCAGAGAATAATGGTTGTTCTATTTATATGAGTAATATCTTTTATGGTCATGCACCCTGGATGAGTGGTCTATTTTTACTAAATCTTGATAGTAGTGATACACATGTTCATAGTATTGAAGCCAAAAGATGCAGAGTTGATAATGATAGTGCAACTTATTTGTGGCACTGCCGTTTGGGTCATATTGGTGTAAAGCGCATGAAGAAACTCCATTCTGATGGACTTCTGGAATCACTTGATTATGAATCACTTGGTACTTGCGAACCATGCCTCTTGGGCAAGATGACTAAAACTCTGTTCTCCGGAACAATGGAGCGAGCAACAGAGTTATTGGAAATCATGCATACTGATGTATGTGGTCCAATGAACATTGAGGCTTATGGCGGATATCGTTATTTTCTCACCTTCATAGATGATTTGAGAAGATATGGGTATATCTACTTAATGAAACATAAGTCTGAAACATTTGAAAAGTTCAAAGAATTTCAGAGTGAAGTGGAAAATCATCGTAACAAGAAAATAAAGTTTATACAACCTGATCGTGGAGGAGAATATTTGAGTTACGAGTTTGGTCTTCATTTGAAAAAAATGCGGAATAGTTTCGCAACTCACGCCACCCAGAACACCACAGCGTAATGGTGTATCTGAACGTTGTAATCGTACTTTACTAGATATGGTGTGATCTATGATGTCTCTTACTAATTTACCACTATCGTTTTGGGGTTAGGCTTTAGAGACACCTACATTCACGTTAAATAGGGCACCATCTAAATCCGTTGAGATGACACCTTATGAACTATGGTTTGGTAAGAAACTCAAGTTGTCGTTTCTTAAAGTTTGGGGCTGTGATGCTTATGTGAAAAAGCTTCAACCTGATAAGCTCGAACCCAAATCGGAGAAATGTGTATTCACAGGATACCCAAAGGAGACTGTTGGGTACACCTTCTATCACAGATCCGAAGGCAAGATATTCGTTCCTAAGAATGGATCCTTTCTAGAGATAGAGTTTCTCTAGAAAGAAGTGAGTGGGAGGAAAGTAGAACTTGATGAGGTAATTTTACCTGCTCCCTTATTGGAAAGTAGTTCATCACTGAAATCAGTTCCAGTGATTCCTACACCAGTGCTACCTCTTGGGCACTGCGTTGGTTTTCCCTTGAAGAGGAAAGGGTGATGCAGCAAAATTGCGTAGGTATTTGCCTCAGTTTTTGAGAACCAAGGTATCAATCCAGTAGGAGACTACATGCAAGTCCCTCGTACCTACACAAACAAATAAGAACCTCGCAACCAACGTGATAAAGGGGTTGTCAATCCGTTCACGGTCACTTACGAGAGTGAGATCTGATAGAGATAATAAGATAATATTTTTGGTATTTTTACAATAAAGATTAAAAGTAAAGATTGCAAAATAAGCGGTGCCAGAAATAACTTGTTGACGGGAGATTAATATAATAGAGAATAGAACCGGGGGCCATAGGTTTCACTAGTGGCTTCTCTCAAGATAGCATAAGTATTATGGTGGGTGAACAAATTACTATCGAGCAATTTATAGAAAAGCGAATAATTATGAGAATATCTAGGCATGATCATGTATATAGGCATCATGTCCGTGACAAGTAGACCGACTCCTGCCTGCATCTACTACTACTACTCCACACATCGACCGCTATCCACCATGCATCTAGAGTATTAAGTTCATAAGAACAGAGTAACGCATTAGGTAAGATGACATGATGTAGAGGGATAAACTCAAGCAATATGATATAAACCCCATATTTTTATCCTCGATGGCAACAATACAATACATGTTGTTTCCCTTTATGTCACTAGGATCGAGCAACGCAAGATTGAACCCAAAGCTACGCACTTCTCCCGTTGCAAGAAAGATCAATCTAGTAGCTCAAACCAAACTGTTAATTCGAAGAGACTTGCAAAGATAACCAATCATACATAAAAGATTTCAGAGAAGAATCAAATATTGTTCATAGATAGACTTGATCATAAACCCACAATTCATCGGATCTCGACAAACACACCGCAAAAAGAGTTACATCGAATAGATCTCCAAGAAGATCAAGGAGAACTTTGTATTGAGATCCAAAGAGAGAGAAGAAGCCATCTAGCTAATAACTATGGACCCGAAGGTCTGAAGTAAACTACTCACACATCATCGGAGGGGCCATGGAGTTGATGTAGAGGCCCTCCGTGATCGATGCCCCCTCCGGCGGAGCTCCGAAAAAGGACCCAAGATGGGATCTCTTGGGTACAGAAGGTTACGTCGGTGGAAATAGGGTTTCGTGGTGCTCCTAGATGTTTTCAGGGTATACGAGTATATATAGGAGGAAGAAGTAGGTCGGTAGAGCCACGAGGGGCCCACGAGGGGGGAGGGCGCACCCTGGGGGCAGGCGCGCCTCCCTGCCTCGTGGCCTCCTCGGTTGTTTGTTGATGTCCACTCCAAGTCTTGTGGATCACGTTTGTTCCAAAAATCACATTCCCGAAGGTTTCATTCCGTTTGGACTCCATTTGATATTCCTTTTCTGCAAAACACTGAAATAGGAAAAAAACAACAATTTGCACTGGGCCTTGGGTTAATAGGTTAGTCCCAAAAATGATATAAAAGTGCATAATAAAGCCCATTAAACATCCAAAACAGAATATATAATAGCAAGGAACAATCAAAAATTATAGATACGTTGGAGATGTATCAAGCATCCCCAAGCTTAATTCCTGCTCGTCCTCGAGTAGGTAAATGATAAAAAACAGAATTTTTGATGTGGAATGCTTTCTAGCATATTCTTCAATGTAATTTTGTTTATTGTGGCATGAATGTTCAGATCCAAAAGATTCAAGGTAAAAGTTTTATGTTGACATAAAAATAATAATACTTCAAGCATGCTAACCAAGCAATTATGTCTTATCAAAATAACATAACCAAAGAAAGCTTATCCCTACAAAATCATATAGTTTGTCCATGCTTCATTTTCGTCACACAAAATGCTCCCATCATGCACAACCCCGATGACAAGCCAAGCAATTGTTTCATACTTAGCCTTTTGAAACTCTTTCAACTTTTATGCAATATATGAGCGCGAGCTATGGACATAGCACTATGGGTGGAATAGAATATAATGATTGAGGTTGTGTGAGAAGACAAAAAGGAGAAAGTCTCACATTGATGCGGCTAATCAATGGGCTATGGAGATGCCCACCAATTGATGTCAATGCAAGGAGTAGGGATTGCCATGCAACGGATGCACTAGAGCTATAAATATATGAAATCTCATAAAAGAAACTAAGTGGGTGTGCATCCAACTTGCTTGCTCACGAAGACCTAGGGCATTTAAGGAAGCCCATCATTGGAATATACAAGCCAAGTTCTATAATGAAAAATTCCCACTAGTATATGAAAGTGACCAAATAAGAGACTCTCTATCATGAAGATCATGGTGCTACTTTGAAGCACAAGTGTGGAAAAAGGATAGTAACATTGTCCCTTCTCTCTTTTTCTCTCATTTTTTTGTTTGGGCCTTTTTTTCTTGACCTCTTTTTTTTCGTCCGGAGTCTCATCCCAACTTGTGGGGGAATCATAGTCTCCATCATCCTTTCCTCACGTGGGACAATGCTCTAATGATGATCATCACACTTTTATTTACTTACAACTCAAGAATTACAACTCGATACTTAGAACAAAATATGACTCTATGTGAATGCCTCCGGCGGTGTACCAGGATATGCGATGAATCAAGAGTGACATGTATGAAAAATTAAGCATGGTGGCTTTTCTACAAATACGATGTCAACTACATGATCATGCAAGGCAATATGACAATGATGATGCGTGTCATAATAAACGGAACGGTGGAAAGTTGCATGGCAATATATCTTAGAATGGCTATGGAAATGCCATAATAGGTAGGTATGGTGGCTGTTTTGAGGAAGATATAAGGAGGCTTATGTGTGATAGAGCATATCATATCACGGGGTTTGGATGCACCAGCGAAGTTTGCACCAACTCTCAAGGTGAGAAAGGGCAATGCACGGTATCGAAGAGGCTAGCAATGATGGAAGGGTGAGAATGCGTATAATCCATGGACTCAACATTAGTCATAAAGAACTCACATAATTATTGCAAAAATCTACAAGTCATCAAAACCAAGCACTACACGCATGGTCCTAGGGTGATAGATTGGTAGGAAAGACCATCGCTCGTCCCCGGCCGCCACTCATAAGGAAAGCAATCAAAGAACACCTCATGCTTCAAATTTGTCACACAACATTTACCATACGTGCATGCTACGGGACTTGCAAATTTCAACACAACTATTTCTCAATTTCACAATTACTCAACTAGCACACCTCTAATATTACCACCTTTATATCTCAAAACAACTATCAAGTATCAAACTTCTCTGAGTATTTAATGCACTTTCAGGTTTTTATCTTGGATGCCTATCATATTAGGACTAATTTTATAACTAAAGAAAATTACCATGCTGTTCTAAAGGACTCTCAAAATAATATAAGTGAAGCGTTAGAGATCAATTATTTCTATAAAATAGAACCACCGTCGTGCTATAAAATATATAAGCGAAGCACTAGAGTATTCTAATGAATTCCGATTCATGTGTGTCTCTCTCAAAAGGTGTGTACAACAAGGATGATTGTGGTAAACTAAAAAAAGAAATACTCAAATCATACAAGACGCTCCAAGCAAAACACATATCATGTGGTGAATAAAAATAAAGCTCCAAGAAGTTACCGACGGACGAAGACGAAAGAGGGGATGCCTTCCGGGGCATCCCCAAGATTAGGCTTTTGGTTGTCCTTGTATTTTACCTTGGGGTGCCTTTTTCATCCCCAAGCTTAGGCTCTTGCCACTCCTTGTTCCATAATCCATCAAATCTTTACCCAAAACTTGAAAACTTCACAACACAAAACTTAACAGAAAATCTCGCGAGCTCCGTTAGTGAAAGAAAACAAAACACCACTTCAAGGTACTGTAATGAACTCATTCTTTATTTATATTGGTGTTAAACCTACTGTATTACAACTTTTCTATGGTTCATAAACTCCATTACTAGCCATAGATTCATCAAAATAAGCAAACAACACACGAAAAACAGAATCTGTCAAAAACACAACAGTGTAGTAATATGTAGGTTTCAGATACTTATGGAACCCCAAAAATTATAAAATAAATTTATGGACATGAGGAATATATCTATTAATCATCTTAAAAAAGAATCAACCTAATCACACTCTCCAGTAAAAAATGGCAGCAAATCTCGTGAGCGCTAAAGTTTCTATTTTTTACAGCAAGATCGCAAAGACTTTCCCCGAGTCTTCCCAAAGGTTCTACTTGGCGCAAACACTAATTGAAAGCATAAAACCACATCTAAACATAGGCTATATGAATTATTTATTACTAAACATAATCAAAAAGCAAGAAACAAAAATAATATTGGGTTGCCTCCCAACAAGGGCTATCGTTTAACGCCCCTAGCTAGGCATAAAGGCAAGGATAGATCTAGGTATTACCATCTTTAGAATGCAATCCATATGTAGCTCTCATAATAGATTTATAAGGTAATTTAATTTTCTTTCTAGGAAACTGTTCCATGCCTTTCCTTAACGGAAATTAGAATCTAATATTCCCTTCTTTCATATCAATAATTGCACCAATCGTTCTAAGGAAAGGTCTACCAAGAATAATAGGACATGTAGGATTGCAATCTATATCAAGGACAATGAAATCTATGGGCACATAATTCCTATTTGCAACAATAAGAATATCATTAATTCTTCCCATAGGTTTCTTAATGGTGGAATCCGCAAGATGCAAGTTTAAAGGACAATCATCAAATTCACGAAAACCTAGCAAATCACACAAGGTTTTAGGAATCGTGGAAACACTAGCACCCAAATCACACAAAGCATAGCATTCATGATCTTTAATTTTAATTTTAATAGTAGGTTCCCACTCATCATAAAGTTTTCTAGTGATAGAAACTTCCAATTCAAGTTTTTCTTCATAAGATTGCATTAAAGCATCAACGATATGTTTAGTAAAAGCCTTATTTTGACTATAAGCATGCGGAGAATTTAGCACGGATTGCAAAAAGGAAATACAATCTTTTAAAGAGCAATTATAATAATTAAATTCCTTGAAATCCAAGATAGTGGGTTCATTGCTATCTAAAGTTTTGACCTCTTCCATCCCACTTTTACCAAATTTTGCATCAAGATCTAAAAAGTCCGAATCATTGGGACGCCTTCTAATTAAAGTTGACTCATCTCCAGTCCCATCATTATCAAGATTCAGATTGGAAAACAAAGATTTAATAGGGGGCACATCAATAACTTTTAGATCTTCATCATTATTATCATCAAATTCTTCCGGTTTGGCGGCCATCTTATTAACTAAGGTGGCCTACTTATCCGAAATTTGGGCTATTAAGTTTTCAAGATAAGCGAACTGAGATTTCAGACCATAGAATTCTTTAGACATATCATCAAGTTCTTTATTCATGTACCCCATAAAACTCTTTTGTTCTTTAAGCTCGTTTTTAAAGAAATTATTATGCTCAAACTGTAAGGACATAAAACTTCTAACGTTGTTTTCAATTTCTTCCAGCCTTCTAAGGTGAGGATCAACACCTTTTGGTAAAGCCATCGCGGCAAACAAGCACACAAGCAAACAAGAAGCAAGCGAAAGAAAAAGCGAACAGAAAAAGAGAGCGAATAAAACAGCAAGGGTGAAGTGGGGGAGAGGAAAACAAGAGGCAAATGGCAAATAATGTAATGCGAGGGATAAGAGTTTGTGATGGGTACTTGGTATGTCTTGACTGGTGCGTAGGCTCCCTGGCAACAGTGCCAGAAATCCTTCTTGCTACCTCTTGAGCACTGTGTTGGTTTTCCCTTGAAGAGGAAAGGGTGATGCAGCAAAGTAGCATAAGTATTTTCCTTAGTTTTTGAGAACCAAGGTATCAATCCAGTAGGAGACAACACACAAGTCCCTCGTACCTACACAAACAAATAAGAACCTCACAACCAACATGATAAAGGGGTTGTCAATCCCTTCATACGAGAGTGAGATCTGATAGAGATAATAAGATAATATTTTTGGTATTTTTATAATAAAGATTAAAAGTAAAGATTGCAAAATAAACAGTGCCAGAAATAACTTGTTGACGGGAGATTAATATAATGGAGAATAGACCCCGGGGCCACAGGTTTCACTAGTGGCTTCTCTCAAGATAGCATAAGTATTACGGTGGGTGAACCAATTACTGTCGATCAATTGATAGAAAAGCGAATAATTATGAGAATATCTAGGCATGATCATGTATATAGGCATAATGTCCGTTACAAGTAGACCGACTCCTGCCTACATCTACTACTATTACTCCACACATCGACCGCTATCCAGCATGCATCTAGAGTATTAAGTTCATAAGAACAGAGTAACACATTAGGTAAGATGACATGATGTAGCGGGATAAACTCAAGCAATATGATATAAACCCCATCTTTTTATCCTCGATGGCAATAGTACAATACGTGTCGGTTCCCTTTATGTAACTAGGATCGAGCAACGCAAGATTGAACCCAAAGCTAAGCACTTCTCCCATTGCAAGAAATATCAATCTAGTAGGCCAAACCAAACTGATAATTCGGAGAGACTTGCAAAGATAACCAATCATACATAAAAGATTTCAGAGAAGAATCAAATATTGTTCATAGATAGACTTGATCATAAACCCACAATTCATCGGATCTCGACAAACACACCGTAAAAAGAGTTACATCGAATAGATATCGAAGAAGATCAAGGAGAACTTTGTATTGAGATCCAAAGAGAGAGAAGAAGCCATCTAGCTAATAACAATGGACCCAAAGGTCTGAATTAAACTACTCACACATCATCGGAGGGGCCATGGAGTTGATGTAGAGGCCCTCCGTGATCGATGCCCCCTCCGGCAGAGCTCCGGAAAAGGCCCCAAGATGGGATCTCTTGGGTATAGAATGTGCGGCGGTGGAAATAGGGTTTCGTGGTGCTCCTGGATGTTTTCAGGGTATATGAGTATATGTAGGAGGAAGAAGTAGGTTAGTGGAGCCATGAGGGGCCCACGAGGGGGAGGGCGCGCCCAGGGGGGCAGGCGCGCCTCCTTGCCTCTGGACTCCTCAGTTGTTTCTTGACGTCCACTCCAAGTCCTCTGGATCACGTTTGTTCCAAAAATCACGTTCCCAAAGGTTTCATTCCGTTTGCACTCCGTTTGATATTCCTTTTCCGCGAAACACTAAAATAGGCAAAAAACAGCAATTTGCACTGGGCGTTGGGTTAATAGGTTAGTCCCAAAAATAATATAAAAGTGTATAATAAAGCCCATTAAACATCCAAAATAGAATATATAATAGCATGGAACAATAAAAAAATTATAGATATGTTGGAGACGTATCACCAGTAAGTGAGGAAGCTAATGATGATGATCATGAAACTTCTGATCAAGTTACTACCGAACCTCGTAGGTCAACCAGAGTAAGATCCGCACCACAGTGGTATGGTAATCCTGTTCTGGAGGTCATGTTACTTGACCATGACGAACCTACGAACTATGAGGAAGCGATGATGAGCCCAAATTCCGCAAAATGGCTTGAGGCCATGAAATCTGAGATGGGATCCATGTATGAGAACAAAGTGTGGAGTTTGGTTGACTTTCTCGATGATCGGCAGGCCATAGAGAATAAGTGGATCTTCAAGAAGAAGACTGACGCTGACGGTAATGTTACTGTCTACAAAGCTCGACTTGTTGCAAAAGGTTTTCGACAAGTTCAAGGAGTTGACTACAATGAGACCTTCTCACCCGTAGCGATGCTTAAGTCCGTCTGAATCATGTTAGCAATTGCCGCATTTTATGATTATGAAATTTGGAAAATGGATGTCAAAACTACATTCTTTAATGGATATCTTAAAGAAGAGTTGTATATGATGCAACCAGAAGGTTTTGTCGATCCAAAGGGTGCTAACAAAGTGTGCAAGCTCCAGCGATCCATTTATGGACTGGTGCAAGCCTCTCGGAGTTGGAATATACGCTTTGATAGTGCGATCAAAGCATATGGTTTTATACAGACTTTTTGGAGAAGCCTGTATTTACAAGAAAGTCAGTGCGAGCTCTGTAGCATTTCTGATATTATATGTAGATGACATATTGTTGATCAGAAATGATTCTGAATTTCTGAATAGCATAAAAGGATACTTGAATAAGAATTTTTCAATGAAAGACTTCTGTGAAGCTGCTTATATATTGGGCATCAAGATCTATAGAGATAGATCAAGATGCTTAATTGGACTTTCACAAAGCACATACCTTGATAAAGTTTTGAAGAAGTTCAAAATGGATCAGGCAAAGAAAGGGTTCTTGCCTGTGTTACAAGGTGTGAAGTTGAGTCAGACTCAATGCCTGACCACTTCAGAAGATAGAGAGAAAATGAAAGTCATTCCCTATGCTTCAACCATAGGTTCTATCATGTATGCAATGCTGTGTACCAGACCTGATGTGTGCCTTGCTATTAGTTTAGCAGGGAGGTACCAAAGAAATCCAGGAGTGGATCACTGGACAACGGGAAATAACATCTTGAAATACTTGAAAAGGACTAAGGATATGTTTCTCGTATATGGAGGTGACAAAGAGCTTGTCATAAATAGTTACGTCGATGCAAGCTTTGACACTGATCCAGATGGCTCTAAGTCAAAAACCAGATATGCGTTTTTATTGAATGGTGGAGCTGTCACTTGGTGCAGTTCCAAGCAGAGCGTCGTGGTGGGATCTACATGTGAAGCGGAGTACATAGCTGCTTCATAAGCAAAAAATGAAGGAGTCTGGATGAAGGAGTTCATATCCGATCTAGGTGTAATACCTAGTGCATCGGGTCCAATGGAAATCTTTTGTGACGATACTAGTGCAATTGCCTTGGCAAAGGAATCCAGATTTCACAAGAGAACCAAGCACATCAAGAGACACTTCAATTCCATCCGCGATCAAGTAAAGGTGGGAGACATAGAGATTTGTAAGATACATACATATCTGAATGTTGCAGACCCGTTGACTAATCCTCTCTCACGAGCAAAACATGATCAGCACCAAGACTCCATGGGTGTTAGAATCATTACAATGTAATCTAGATTATTGACTCTAGTGCAAGTGGGAGGCTGAAGGAAATATGCCCTATAGGCAATAGTAAAGTTGTTATTTATATTTCCTTATATCATGATAAATGTTTGTTATCCATGCTAGAATTGTATTAACCGGAAACTTAGTACATGTGTGAATACATAGACAAACAGAGTATCACTAGTATGCCTCTACTTGACTAGCTCGTTGAATCAATGATGGTTATGTTTCCTAACCATAGACATGAGTTGTCATTTGATTAACAGGATCACATCATTAAAGAATGATGTGATTTACTTGACCCATTCGTTAGCTTAGCATGATGATCGTTTAGTTTGTTGCTATTGCTTTCTCCATAACATATACATGTTCCTATTACTATGAGATCATACAACTCCCGAATACCGGAGGAACACTTAGTGTGCTATCAAACGTCACAACGTAACTGGGTGACTATAAAGATGATCTACAGGTGTCTCCGATGGTGTTTGTTGAGTTGGCATAGATCGAGATTAGGATTTGTCACTCCGAGTATCAGAGAGGTATCTCTGGCCCTCTCGGTAACACATATCACTATAAACCTTGCAAGCAATGTGACTAATGAGTTACTTGCGGGTTGATGCATTACGGAACGAGTAAAGAGACTTGCCGGTAACGAGATTGAACTAGGTATTGAGATACTGACGATCGAATCTCGGGCAAGTAACATACCGATGACAAAGGGAACAACGTATATCATTATGCGGTTTGACCGATAAAGATCTTCGTAGAATATGTGGGAGCCAATATGAACATCCATGTTCTTCTATTGGTTATTGACCGGAGATGTGTCTCAGTCATGTGTACATAGTTCCTGAACCCATAGGGTCCGCACGCTTAACGTTCAGTGACGATCGATATTACGAGTTTATGTGTTTTCATGTACCGAAGGTAGTTCGGAGTCCCGGATATGATCACGGACATGACGAGGAGTCACAAATTGGTCGAGACATAAAGATTGATATATTGGATGACTATATTCGGACACCGGATGAGTTCTGGGGGTCACCGGATAATTATCGGAGTGCCGGGGTGTTATCGGAACCCCCCGGGGGACTAATAGGCCAACATGGGCGTTAGTGGAGAGAGAGAGGGCCGGCCAAGGCAGGGCCGCACGCCCCTCCCCCTCTAGTCCAAATTGGACTTGGGAAGGGGGCCCCCTTTCCTTCTCTTATCTCCCTCTTTTTCATTCCCCCTTCCTCCTCCTAGTAGGACTAGGAAAGGGGAGTCCTACTCCTACTAGGAGGAGGACTCATCCCCTCCTTGGTGCACCTCCAAGGGCCGGCCGGCCTCCCCCCTGCTCCTTTATATACGGGGGCAGGGGGGCACCCCATAGACACACAAGTTGATCATTGATCCCTTAGCCGTGTGCGGTGCCCCCCTCCACCATAATCCACCTCGGTCATATCGTCGTAGTGCTTAGGCGAAGCCCTGCGCCGGTAGCTTCATCATCACCATTATCATGCCATCGTGCTGACAAATCTCTCCCTCGACACTCAACTAGATCGAGAGTTCGTGGGACGTCACCGAGCCGAACGTGTGTAGATCGCAGAGGTGCCGTACTTTTGGTACTAGGATCGGTCGGATCATGAAGTCGCATGACTACATCAACCACGTTGACATAATGCTTCCGCTTACTGTCTATGAGGGTATGTGGACAACACTCTTCCCCTCTCGTTGCTATGCATCACCATGATAGATCTTGCATGTGCGTAGGAAAATTTTGAAATTACTGCGTTCCCCAACATTCCTGCCATAGTACGGCTCCACCAGTCTGGCCCGTATACAATGGGCCGTCACCCCGAGGACCCCTTAGTCCATGACTCCATCAGGGAGAGAGTTGGTGATGACGGCAGTGAAGTTATTGGTGTAGATCACCGTCATGATGATGGCCCTGCGGCATTCCGTCGCCACCAGGAGAGAGGAGGAGAGATCCCTCTTCGTTCTTCTTCTTCTTCCTTGGCCTCCACCTAGATGGGAGGAGGGTTTCCCCTCTGGTCCTTGGCCTCCATGGTGGCTGAGGGGCGGGAGCCCCTTCAAGATTGCTCTCTCTCTCTCTCTCTCTGTTTCCTTCTGTTTCTGCATTCCTGTTTTCTCGCCTTTCACCGTTTCTTAAATCCCCAGAGATCCGTAACTCCCAATGGGCTGAAATATTAACACGATTTTTATCTGGATATTGGATTTCTTGCGGACGAAGAAGGGCACCAACCGCCTTACGGGGTGGCCACAAGGCTCCTGGCCATGCCCTGGGTAGTGGGGCGCGCCTCAAGGGCTTGTGGGCCCCTCGGGCATCGTCTCGCGTTGATTCTTTTTTTTGTGCAAAAATCACATATATTCCAAAAAGTATCTTCATAAGTTTTTATCGCATTTGGACTCCGCTTGATATGGAAATTCTGTGAAACAAAAACATGCAACAAACAAGAACTAGCAATGGGCACTGGATCAATATGTTAGTCCCAAAAATAATATAAAAAGTTGCCAAAAGTATATGAAAGTTGTAAAATATTAGCATGAAATAATCAAAAATTATAGATACGACGGAGACGTATCACATATCAACAAGCAACCATGTCTTTTAGAATATCAATGCTAAAAAAATCTATCCCTAGCCCATTATGCTCAATCATTGATCCATTCATGAAACACACTAAAATATTAGCTACATCCAATGCACAAGTATAATAATAATGTTCCCTAGTTGGTGCTTTATAAGAGAAGATGGAGTCTCAATAAAAAAATTGCATAAAAGTAAATAGATAGGCCCTTCGTAGAGGGAAGCAGAGATTTCAAGAGGTGCCAGAGCTCATAGCTTAAATTGAGAGATAAAATTGCTTTCAGAGGCATGCTTTTCCTGTCAACGAAATCGACCGAGAATTGCCAATATCTTTCATGCTAGGTAAATCATAGGCGGTTCACAAACACAAAATAAAGTTTATTTCCTTTTCCACCATTTTTTCACAATCCATGGCTAGCCGTATGCACGGGTGCCTTTCATACCAACACTTTCCAAGGAATTTATTATGAACAGCATATGTAAAAAATTCATTTCAGGACTGGGCATCCCTATTACCTACCACACTCTCGTGCAATGACAAGTGAATAAACACTCATCTTGAGAATAATATACCTAGCATGGAAAATATTGGCTAGCCCCTGCCGCTTCATGAGCGGTACAGGCACACAAAAAGGAAATTCATTTTGAAAATTAGAGTTGGCACATACAAATTTACTTGGAACGGCATGAAAATACCGCATATATGTAGGTATGGTGGACTCATTTGGCACAACTTGGTTTAGGATTTGGATGCACAAGCAGTATTCCTACTTAGTACAAGGAAAGGCTAGCAAATAGATTGAGAAGAAACCAACCAAAAAACAAAAACGATCATAAACGAGCATTGAACATAACTAACACTGAATAATGCACCACAAATAGGATGTAACTTCATTGCATAACTATTGGCTTTCGTGCTTGCATAGTTGTCGGAGCAATGGGCCACGGGTAGCCTAACCCGAGTCCCAGAACCTTTCAAGATATCGGGCCGGCTGCGCCCCTCAAGATGTCAAGATGAAGCGTCGCCTTCTGGTGGCCGGCTAGCCGAACGGCTGATTGCCAGAAGACGGCCATGCTCAGGAAGGCGGCTCCAAGACGGGCCGACTCCTGGCAGGCGGCCTCCAGAGAGGCCGTCTCCCAGCAGTCGGCCCATGATGCCCTCAAAGTCTGCACCCCCATTAAGAAGACAGGACAGGGTGAGGCAACAGTGTAGCCCATCACACCTGTATCCAGGGCCGGGCGTGGCCACAGTGCTCCGTACAGGCGGAGATCTCCGCCCGGCGTAGCACTGTTGCCACTCCACCCCTAACGTCACTCCTATCAGGGGAAGCCCTGCTCCCATGACCGCCTGTCGGTATGGCCCGAAGACGGCGGGCCCTACCTGTTAGCGAGAGCCCGGAAGATGGCGAGATCCTCATTAGTCGGACCATGGGGATGCCGGCTTCTAGCAGGCGGCCCGTTCCTTCCTCGGGGCCTGTGCACCATTAACCAGATAGGACTCAGAGTGGCTACAGTAATCTCCCGCTAGGCGGCGGGACTATAGCCATGCTCCCCTGACCAAGCAAGTGTCATTAGTATCACCGCAACAGTAATCTGTAGCCGACAAGACCCGTGAGCGGCGGGGGCGGCCTGTCGGCTCCGTACCAGACCAGCCGGCAAGGCCCACCAGGCGGTGGGCCCCGGCAGTCGGCGGAGAAGCTGACGACCAGAGAGACTGACAGCCGGGTCCCACACCCGGCCAAGTTACCATTGTACCCCTGGGAGGTAGGCCTATATAAACCCCCCAGGGCACCCATGCAAAGGGTTGGAACCTGTTAGAATTAGACTCACACCTAGGGGGAGAGGAGAGCAAGACTTGCCTTCTTCTACCTCTCGCATACAACTCGAGGAGCACCACTGTACTCACTAATGCTTTAGTGATCATGCGGAGACCCCGCAGAGCAGGACTAAGGCTGTTATCTCCTAGGAGAGCTCTGAACCTGGGTAAAGTATGCCGGCGTACGTGCCTATGCCTCATCTCGCTTCCAGGCACCGGCGACGTTCTACTTGCTCCCACCATGATAAGCCATCCTTTGGCATATGTCGCACCCAACCCCCGACATTTGGCGCCCACCGTGGGGCGAGGTGCACCGTCTCCAGGAGACCTGTTCTGGATGGGAACCCTATTCCTTCTTGGCGAGCGCAGCTAGCCCGGCACACCAGACGGCGTCTACACCGATGCGCTGCATGGCGCGGAGGTTGCCTGCGCAGTGAGCTGCCTCGCCGATCTTGTTGGTGAGATTCTCCTCTTCGATGAGCCCGCGTCTGATGTGGGCACCGATCGCCTCGAGAGCCGCCTTGTGAGCCTCCTCGATCAGCTCCACATCGCCAGCGAGCTTGCCGCTGACTTGGAGTCGGTTGGCTCGACCGACCCGATGTTGGTCGACTCTGACATGACATCGCTTGACATGTTCCCCTCCAACGTGGTGGTCTACGACGAGCCGCTTCCTCGCGCGGACAGCAGCGGCATCACCGTCACGGAGGTGCTCGTCATCAGCCGCGGCGAGCAGTCTGGCGGAGGTGGCCAGGATCATTTGTAGGCGGCGATGCAAGACCTGGCTGCGCCTATCCCGGAAGACGCCGACGCTGAGACACTGGAAGCATGCCGCATCCAGCTCGTCGAGAGCGCCAACCGGCTGGCCAGCATGAGACGCCTTTCGGAGGCCTACCAGCGGGAGATGGACCATGCTGTCAGCGGCACGCCGGCTCCTGGTGGGCCTAGCCACATTGGTTTGGTCCGGCAGCATGGTGCGACCATCGCCAGCATGTTCGGGGCGGATTGCCCCGTATACGCCACACCTGCAGAGAACAGACGAGCTGCCCAGGCGGCGGCAGACGAGCTAGACAAGCTCGAGGGCGACGAGCTTCGCCACATGACGGAGCGAGTCCAGCAGCTCCTCAACACGGCTGCTGAATAGCAAGATGCGGCGTGCCGCACCAAAGTGCCCGGCCGGTGAAACGATGACCCGCCTCCTTGCCGGATCAAGGCGCGACATCCCGGACGCCGACTGGTGACGTCCATGATAGAAGAGACAAGGAGCCGGCTGCCAGCCGCAACCGGACTCACGTCACCATCGAGTGCGACCAAGACGACCGCCCAAGAGCAGTGCGGCGGCAAGACGATTGTCCGCCTTATCCTCCCCGCAGGGAGAGGCGCATTTCCTCGCCGCCTGTTCATCACCCATCACTCGGCGACCGCCTTGGCCGCCGAGAAGGAATCGGAGAAAATGATGCCTGCCATCGGATCGATTGCCTCAATAGATCCCTGGCGCTAGAAGAAGAAGAAGAGCTGGGTCCTCCTTGTTTTAGCCCCCGCATTCGAGATGAGCCCTTCCCTAAAGGGTTTACTCTCCCAAGAGATACCCCCAAGTACACCGGCTCCATAAAGCCGAAGGACTAACTGGTTGACTATTCCACAGCCGTCAGGATCGCCAATGGCAACAAGCGCGTTGCCACAAAATATGTTCCGCTCATGCTTTAGGGCACGGCCCGGACGTGGCTGAACAACCTGAAGCCCCGCAGCGTCAACAGCTGGGTTGATTTTACTGAAGCATTCATCCGCAACTTCACCAGCACATACAAGCGGCCGCCCAAGCCCCGCCAGCTCTCCTTATGCGTTCAGGGCCCCAACGAGTCGACTCGCGACTATCTCATGTGCTGGGCTGAGTTGTGCGACTCTTGCGAGGGCATGCACGAGGTGCAGGCCATCGAATACTTCACTACTGGGTGCCGAGAGGGCTCCCTCCTCAAGCATAAGCTTCTCTGCGAGGAGCCGGCGACCCTCGATGAACTGCTAATCATAGCAGACAAGTACGCCATGGCCGAATCCTCCATGAAGGCGGAGATTCAAGTCAACGTGTCAGGCAAGGTGGCCCCTCAGGCTCCTCGGACCTCGGCTGGTGAGGCGAGTCGGTGACATCTACAGAATGACAACAAGCGCAAGGCCATGCAGCCGGCTCCCACCAGCCGGCAGGTGGCAGCAGTCGAAGATGAGCAGCCAGAGGGGCAGCTTCCTCCCAAATGCGAGAAGGGCACCAAGCCCAACTGGTTGCCCGCTTTCTCGTACGAACAGACTCTCGATGCACCCTGCAAGTTCCACAGCGGTGCGAAGCCGTCCAATCACACCACTCAGAAGTGCCACTGACTCACCAGGATCGCCAAGGGTGACGGACTCCAGCCCCCTCCGCCAGCTGGCCCGCCGCCTCCTCCCCCACAGTAGCCGATGGCTCGGCCTGTCGGCGCCATACAGGATGATTATCCTGAAGAATATGGGGCTTATGTCGTGTTTACTAGCATGGCCGATGACAGGAGCAACAGACAGCAGCAGCAACAAGAAGTAAATGCGGTGGCATCAGAAACCCCGGAATTCATGCATTGGTCTTAGGAGCCCATCAGCTGGAGCCAAGCCGACCACTCGGAGGTGATGCCCAATCCCGACTCTTATGCTATGGTGTTGGATGCCACGTTTGCCACCGAGAGGCAAGCTGCTCGCTTCTCCCGAGTTCTGATAGATGGCGGCAGCAGCATCATCATTTTGTACAAAGATACCATGGAGAAGTTGGGAATCAACCAGAGACATCTTCAGCCCAGCCAGACTGTTTTCCATGGCATAGTTCCTGGCCTTTCCTGCTCACCAATTGGCAAGACTCTGATAGACGTCCTCTTCAGGGACAAAAATCATTTCCGCCGAGAGCCAGTTTGGTTCGAGGTGGTGGACCTTGAGAGCCCTTATCATGCGTTACTTGGTCGGCTTGCCCTGGCCAAGTTCATGGCGGTCCCCCACTATGCTTACCTGAAGATGAAGATGCCGAGCTCCAAGGGAATCCTGAGCATAGCAGGGGACTACAAGAAGTCATCCGCCTACACAGCAGAGAGCAGCCGGTTAGCCGAGTCCCTCGTGATCGCGTCTGAGAAGCGGCTCCTTGACCGGGTTGTGGTGATGACCGGCAAGCAGACGGAAATGTCACCCAACCCCAAGGAGTCGGAAGTCGAGGGCTCGTTCAAGCCGGCAAAGGAAACAAAGAAGATACCCTTGGACCCAAAGCACCCAGAGAGGCACGCTGTCATAGGCGCAAACCTTGACAGCAAATAGGAAGGCGAGCTCGTCGATTTCCTCCATGAGAATCGGGACATCTTTGCATGGTATCCCAAGGACATGCCGGGTGTTCTGACGGAATTCGCCGAGCACAGGCTGCATGTCCGGTCCGATGCCAAACCAGTTAGGCAGCCCTTGTGCCGCCTGTCGGAGGAGAAGAGAAGAGTTGTTGGAGAAGAGATAGCCCGGCTTCTAGCAGCCGGCTTCATAATGGAAGTGTTCTTTCCAGAGTGGTTAGCCAACCCGGTCCTAGTACTGAAGAAGAACAAGAAGTGGCGCATGTGTATTGATTATACCAACCTCAACAAAGCATGCCCCAAAGACCCATTTGCTCTGCCAAGAATCAACCAAGTGATTGACTCCACAACCGGATGTGAGCTGTTGAGCTTTTTGGATGCATACTCAGGGTATCACCAGATCAAACTGAGCCCGACCGATAGGCTAAAGACCGCCTTCATCACGCCATTCGGAGCCTTCTGTTACCTGACCATGATGTTCGGCTTGAGAAATGCCGGCGCCACATTTCAGCGTTGCATGCAGAAGTGTCTCCTCAAGCAACTCGGCAGAAATGCCCACGTCTATGTGGACGATGTGGTGGTGAAGACGGAAAAGCGATGAACATTACTAAAAGACCTCAAGGAGACCTTTGAGAACTTGCGCTTGTTTCAGATCAAGCTAACCCGGAGAAATGTGTCTTTGGAGTGCCAGCCGGCCAGCTCCTTGGCTTTCTGGTCTTAGAGCGTGGCATAGAGTGCAACCCTGTGAAGATCAAGGCCATCGAGAGGATGGAGGTGGCCACCCGACTGCTGGACATGCAAAAATTTACCGGCTGCTTAGCATCCATCAGCCGTTTCATCAGTCGGCTGGGCGAGAAGGCTCTTCCCCTGTACCAACTCATGAAGAAGACCACTTTTTTCGAGTGGAACGACAAGGCGGATGAAGCTTTTCATCATCTCAAGATGATGTTGACCACTCCGCCTGTCCTGGCGGCCCCGACTCCTAAGGAGCCTATGCTCCTCTACATCGCCGCCGCCAGCCGGGTGGTCAGCACAGTCATAGTAGTGGAACACAAGGAAGAAGGCAGAGCTCTGCCAGTCCAGAGGCCGGTGTATTACTTGAGTGAAGTAACTATCGGCCTCCAAGCAGAACTACCCTCATTACTAGAAGATGTGCTATGGCGTGTACTTTGCTGCCAAGAAACTAAAGCCATACTTAAAAGGGCACCCCATCACTGTGGTCTGCACAGCTCCACTTGCCGAGATCATTGGAAGATGAGGCGCTTCGGGACGAGTGGTGAAATGGGCCATAGATCTGGCCCCCTACACCATCTATTACCAGCCTCGCACCGCCATCAAGTCACAAGCACTCGCCGACTTCCTCGTCGACTGGGCCGAGACCCAGTACCTGCCGCTAGCGCCAGGTTCCACTCATTGACGAATGCACTTTGATGGTTCCAAGATGCACACCGGTTTGGGAGCCGACATCGTTCTCACCTCTCCCAAAGGCGACAAGCTCAGATATGTGCTGCAGATTCACTTTGCCACCTCCAACAACGTTGCCGAATACGAAGCACACGTTCACGGGCTCCGGCTTGCCAAGGAACTTAGCATTCGCCGGATCCTGTGTTATGGAGATTCCGACCTAGTGGTCCAGCAGTCGTCTGGTGACTGGGATGCCAAGGATGCAAACATGGCAAGCTACCGCTTCCTCATCTAGAAACTCAGCGGATACTTCGAAGGGTGTGAGTTCCTCCATGTGCCAAGAAATGACAATGAGCAAGCTGACGTCTTGGCACGAATCGGCTCCACCCGACAAGCAATACCAGCCGGCGTCGCCCTGCAGCGCCTCCTCAAGCCGTCTGTCGGACCATCGCCAGAGTCGGATTCCATCTTTGTGCCGGCTCCTCCTGAAGCAGTCGGATCCGACTTGAGGACATCAGCAGTCGGCATGGGGAATTCGACAGGCGACCGGGAGACTGCAGCAGTCGGCCCGGGGACTTCATCAACTTAGCAAGGGGCAGCCGACTCCAACCCGCCACCTCCCGGCCCAACCGCCCTTGTGCAAGTAGCAGTCCTAGCGGCCGATGAAATTACAGCACCCTCATGGGCTCAGCCCATCCTCAACTTCTTGGTGAACAAAGAGCTGCCGACTGATGAGATCTCAGCCCGACAAGTGCAACGCCGGGCAGCAGCTTACACCATAGTCAACAAAGAGCTTGTGAGGTGCAGCATCACTGGTGTCTTTCAGCGCTGCGTAGAGCCGGAGCAAGGTCAAGCAATCCTCAAAGATATCCATCAAGGTGAGTGTGGTCACCATGCAGCTTCAAGAGCACTCGTGGCCAAAGCTTTCTGCCACGGTTTCTTCTAGCCAACTGCTCTAGAAGACGCCAAGCACTTGGTCTAGAAATGCAAAGGGTGCTAGAAGTTTCGTTCAAAGCCCCATCAGCCGGCTTCTGCACTCAAGACCATTCCCATCGCCTGGCCCTTTGCCGTATGGGGCCTGGACATGGTGGGACCATTCAAGACGGCACGCGGTGGCTTGACTCATCTGCTTGTCGCAGTGGACAAGTTCACCAAGTGTATAGAAGCAAAGCCAATTAAGAAGTTGAATGGTCCGACTGCTGTGACTTTCATCTCCGACATCACCATCCGGTATGGCATACCACATAGCATCATCACTGGCAATGGCACAAACTTTGCCAAAGGCGCCTTGGCCCGTTTCTGCATGATGCAGGGCATCCGACTGGACCTAGCGTCCGTTGCCCACCCACAATCAAATGGCTAGGTGGAGCGAGCAAACGGCCTCATTTCATCCGGCATCAAGCCCAGATTGGTCGAGCCTCTGGAGCGGTCGACCGACTGTTGGCTCGACGAGCTGCCGGCCGTCCTCTAGAGCCTGCGCACAACTCTGAACAAGTCAACTGGCTTTACGCCTTTCTTCCTCATCTACGGTGCCGAAGCCATCATCGCGACGGACATAGAATTCGACTCCCCTCGAGTTACCATGTACACCGAAGAGGAGGCAGAAGAAGCACAACAAGACGGCATCGATCTGCTGGAAGAGGGCCGGCTGTTGGCACTCAACCGGTCCACCATCTACCAGCAGAACCTGCGCCGATACTACAACCGAAAGGTCAAGCCAAGATCCTTCCAAGAAGGAGACCTTGTGCTCCGGCTGATCCAGCGAACAGCCGGCCAGCACAAGCTCTCGGCACCGTGGGAAGGCCCCTTCATTATCAGCAAGGTGTTGGGCAACGACTCCTACTACCTCATCGACGCCCAGAAGCCTCGAGAGTGCAAAAGGGATGACTCCGGCAAGGAGACGGAGCGAACATGGAATGCGAACCTCCTGCGAAGGTTTTACAGTTGATGCAGTATGTACCACGCCAACTTTTTTATTAAGTACGGAGACTCCGGGTCCCCCGAGAAGAGCTCGGGGACTGCCCTCTTTTATCTATATGATAAGTATCACGCATGTCATTTGTGTTATTTCATTAGTCCGCCTGGCGCCGGGTTCGACCAGTCGACCCAAGGGCTTGCCGCCTTGTGCTATGAAATGCTTCCTGCAGCCGGACAAGTAATGAGTAGGCACCTAAGCTTTCTCTTGCCAGAGGTCGCAGCTCGCAGAGCGACTGTTCGGTCGGCAAGAGTTAAGGCTGAAGGGGTGTCTGCATGAAAAATGGCTAAGGACCCAAAGCATACACATAGTCCAAGTCAGCTTCCTGCCTCACCGACCGACTATTAAGTAGATGGCCGGTCGACTCCTACTTAACTTGCTAGAAAACTCTAATCGGCTAAGTACTTGCCTTCCCAAAAGTGGCTAAGTACTTGACCCAGCCACAGTCCATGGAACGGCTGTTCGTTTGGTAAGACGGTATCCAAGGGAAGGCGGCAAAGGAAAAAAGCCAAAGAGTAGAAGCAAGGAAAGATAGTACTAGGCAGAAATATTTACACGTCAAAAGGCCGTTGGCCGACATTCAACAAGAGTTTGAAATACACCCCCGGGTGGAATTGTGCGAAGTTAACAAAGTTGTCTAGACTGATAAGCAAGAAAAAATGAAGGTAAAATGGCAGCCTAGGAAGCAGCAGACGGGTTCGACGGAACGGTGGAGTCAGTGGTGCCGGCTGGTTGAGCGGCCGGCTGGTCGGTTCCTGCTTGATCGCCTTCAGCAGCAGCCGGCCCGCTCGGGCGTGGTTCATTGCTGGAGGCGCGGTCGAGTTGAGGCTGGCCGTCCGGTCCGATCTCTGGCGCCTCCTCTTCACCTTCCTCCTCCTCTTCGTCTTCTCCCTCGTTGCTGAAGTCGATCACCTCGGCCGAGTCCTCGCCATCCTCCGGGTTCAGCCCAAACCACTCTGGTGGCACCTCAGCGCCATTTTTAGCCAGCTCCGGGATGAAGATGCTGGTGTTGGTGTACTCGGCGATTGCCGCCGCTCGCTTGATAAGGTCACCCTCCACTGCCACTAGCTCCTCCTGGCATTCTTGTCGAAACGTGGTCAACTGGGCTAGATTTAGCCCAGGGTACCACGCCTTGACAAACTCCAAGGCTCGGCATGCTCCGGCCCGGGTCGAGGAGCCCTTCCACGCCTCAAGGCGGCCGGCCGCCACCTCCAGCCAGTCGGCAGTCCGGCTTGGCATGCATATCGGGCCATAGGGCGGCGACCGCCTGGGCGCCGACATGCTGAAGGCGGCGCAGCATCCGATGAGTCGGCCGAAGACGAGCCTGGATGCTAAGGAGCTGCCCGCGAAGAGTGCAGGGGGCATTAGCGGCGATCTCCTCACCTTCTGCCCTCCGTCCTTAGTGATCGGCCTCAATAGCCTGGTTGGCAGCATGAGAGTGACCCGGGAAGAAGTCTGCTCGGACAAAAAAGCATAGAGTCAGATCGGAAACAAGAAGTCGGCTCGTCCAAAAGCTGGCGGCTTGAAGAAAGAGTAAAGAAGGCCGCTTACCATCGACCATCTCTTCAATCTCGCCAGAGCCGGCTGTCAGCATTGCCTCCTTATTGGTCCAGGCAGAGTGCTCGAACTCGAACTCAGCAAGGAGACCTGCCTCCTTGTCCTCTGCCTCCTTCTGGGCCTTCTTGAGAAGCTCCGCCTGCTCCGCCAGTTGCGTGGCTAGCCGGTCACGCTCCTCGTCCAGCTTCTTGCAGTCCGCCTCCTTGGCATGCAACGCGGTGTTAGCTTCGCCTAGCTGCTGCTGCAGGGTGGCGTTGGCCTCTGCAAAAGTAGAAGAAGAAAATGACGTCAACAATCAACAAAGAGAAAAGTAGTTGCCAGGAAGATCCGGCCCGACTGCTCAGTAGTCGGCCCCTTATCTCGGGGACTACAGCCCGCGGGTGCGCCAGCGAGCCCCCGCGGAGAAAGAAAAAGACTTACTCCGGCTCTCCGACAAGTCGGCGGCCCGTTGATCCGACTCCTGGACTTTGGAGTTGAAGGCGGCCGCACGAAGGTTGTGATAATCCTGCAGCAAAGATATCAGACAGTATCAGTACTCAGATCTTGCCAATTAAAGTTTCATGCCGCCTGCTCAGCAGCCGGCCCAAAACTCGGGGACTACACCAAGTGGGTGCGCTGGCGCCCCCCCCCCATGAAGTAGTGCAAGAATCAAAAAAGCAAGAAGCATACCCGGATGGCTGCTCATGACTCCAGGAATGCGTTGTTGTAGTGCTTGAGCGCGTCGGCCTTTGCGTGGAGCTTGGCCTGGACGTCCAGGATTGCCTTGTTCAAAGGGCCTGTCCCGCCTCCCCGCACCCACCCAATGGCGCGGCGCTGGTCGCCCCAGCGTCCGGGATCGAAGAGCTCGCGGCGCCAGTCTCTAGTGGGCGTGGCGCCAAGGCCGCTTTTGCAAATCGGTGGCGCGAGGGTGTGCGGACCTCTGGAGTTGGTCTCGTCACCAGCTCGGCTCCAGCTGGTGGCACCGGCGGGTCGGCCGACTGTTTGTCCCGCGCCTCCTCAGAGGGTGGTGGTGGGGGCACGATCATGTACGGCATGGCGATGTCACCACCGTCCCTCTCCATGACCGGGTGCCCGTCGCCGGCTCCACCAATCGGCACCACGAACTCTGGTGGTGGCGGCGCCGAGTTCAGGGGGGTGACGAATTTCACCGACTGATGGCGTGCGGCTTCCTTGGCCCGTTTCTTCGCCGCGTCGGCATCTTCGGACTCTGCCAGCTTCTTCAAAGCGGCGGCCTCCGCCTTGTCTACCTCCGGCTTCTCCAGGCGGGCGGCTTCCCGCTCCTCGCGCGCCTCCCGCGCGTTCCGCTCAGTCACCTCCCGGAGGTCGACGGCCGGATCGATTCGCCGGGTGGCGGTGGAAGTCTCTGTCGACCCCATGATCGAGGCGGCGGCCGACTTCTCAAGAGAGAGCGGAGCCCTAAAATCAAGAAATAAAACAAAGGAAGTTTAGGAAGAATCAACGAGAAAGAAGAACACAAGGGAAAGATACTTACGCTGACACCATAGGAGGCGCCTTTTGGAGCTTCTGGTACTTGGCCGCCTTCGCTGCGGCCTCTTTCCACCTGGTCGCGGTGGTTGGATTCTTGGCCTTCTTCGCGCGCTGCCGAACAAGACGGCACCTTGCTTATGCTTATGCGTGCCGCCTCAAGCAGTTGGCTCGACGGAGGGGCCCGCGTCCGCCCTGTCGGCGCCCCGCGTAGGGCACGGCTCTTACTCCTCCTCCTCCGACTCATCAGGCCAGGTCTCGATGCCGGCTTCTTCGGAGCCGCCGGCTTCGTAGATGCCGCCTGTTGCAGTGTCCTCCAAGGCGGCCACCCCCAAGTCGGGGTCGTCCACGTTGCTCACCGCCTGGTCTGGTTGGTAGTCGCCGCCCGCCCCTATGAGGGCGGCCGTCGTGTCTGACATATAGATCTGTTTCAGATGTCGAAAGGCCGACTGATCAAGACCAAGATCAAGACTAAGACGAGTATCAAAAAGAAGAGTTGGGAAACTTAACGCAGGCGGCGGGTCGGCGCGAGAATATGGCCGCTTGCCGAAGCTCCAAGACCCCTCCAGCTTGAGGCCGAAGATCTCGTTCACCAAGTTCGTGACCTCGGCAGCCGACATCTCCTTGGTGCTCAGCCGGCACGGGTCGCGATGCCCGCTCATCCAGCTGATCAGGTGCGGCCGACCTTGGAGCGGGAGAACCCGGCGCTCGACGAAGGCGACCATCAAGTCAGACGCCTTGAGGCCTTCGGTCTGGTTCAGCTCCCGGAGCTATTGAATGGCGGCGGCATCGTCTGCTGATATCGGCTTCGGCTTGTAGCCCCAGCTGGCCCGGGGCTCGGCAGGCGGGCCTGCTATGTAGGCCGGCAGGTTGATGAAGTCGGCGGCCAGGTCCGTGTTCTCCATGTAGAAGTAGGATTGCCGCCACATCCTGACTGACTGTGGCATCTTGATGGTGGGGAAGGCGTTCGTCAGTGACAGTCGGCGAACCGCGACAAAGGCGCCACACTGGGCAGCCACCTCCCAGACAGAGGTGCCCAGCTTGGTGTAGAAGAAAGCTCCCCACAGCTTGATGGTGGGGAGGATGCCGAGGTAGCCTTCGCACAGCGTGACGAAGGCGTCTAGGAGCATCACAGTGTTGGGCATAATGTGATGGGGTTGGAGGTGGTAGAACTCAAGAAACGAGTGGAGGAAGTCGCTCGCCGGCAGGCCGAAGCCGTGGATGAAGTGCGAGCGGAAGACGACCCGCTCGCCTTCTTTCGGCGCCGGCGAGATCTCCCCCTCCGGTGGCACGCGTGCCTTCAAGAGGCCTGCACCGAGAAGACGCCGCATCTCGTGGAGGAAAGTAATGTGGTCCTCATTGACGTTGGACCCATCCCGGTCTCCTCCTCGCTCACGCGCCATGGAGATATCAACAAAGAGAGGACGCGGTGAGGGAGCTGGGAATGGGCGGAGCAAGGAGGGCTCGGGCAGACGAGCTCGACGAGGACGAGCTACGGCAGCACTCTGGCATGGCTCGGGGGCACTGCGGTGAGAGGAAGAAGAAAGAGGCGAGGACGGGGTGGAGGGGCGCGCGTGCTCCGCCGCTCCCACCCCTTCCCCTACGTATAGCCTACGGGCTATGAAGCCGAGGGGGTGGGCATGGGATCGTGGGATTAACTGTGCCCACGACCCCATGTCCTCACCTTTTTCGCGCGGGTTACTGCGCGCAGTAACTCCGCGGGGAAGCACAACCGCCCACCTCGGCCGCAGCGGATCCGCTCGCGCTCCGAGGACCGGTGGTGGCGGGCCCAGCCTGCGGACGCGTCCCATCGCGGGCGTGGGCTCGT